>NW_027332420.1:431247-503614 GCF_000442705.2 Elaeis guineensis
AGTTCCAAGCAGCACACAGTGGCTGATTCAGTTTGCGAGGCGGAGTATATCGTCGCATCAGATGCTACCAAAGAAGCGGTGTGGCTAAGGAAATTATCACTGAGCTCGGAGTAGCACCCTCCCTTGTTGGTCCAGTTCTGCTCTACTGTGATAGCTCTGGAGCCATTGCTCAGACGAAGGAACCAAAGGCACACCACGGACGAAGCATATTCTGCGCCGCTACCATCTCATTCGAAAAATTATGGATCGAGGTGACGTCGATCTTCAGAAAGATTGATGGGAAGGAGAACCTGGCTGACCATTCACTAAAGCCATTGTAGTGAAGGAGTTCGACAACTACAAGTCGAAGATGGGTATTAGATACTACACTGATTGGCTTTAGGCCAAGTGGAGATTGTTGGGAATAGTATCCCAAAGTCAATCGTCAGTCTGTTGACGGTTGTGACTCATTTTTATTTTGTACATGAATTATGAATTAATAAAATTATTTTGGTATTTTTCATCACAAAATATTTCATCTTCTAATGAACTCCTATGTTGTGGTGAAGTCCTTAGGACTATTTAGACTCGACAAAGGAGGATTTATCGTTTAGTCCTTAAATCTGTTCGATCAAATGATACGTTGTTACCAAGGATGACAATGTTTATCAAGCATAGGTCGTTGTGTGTCATATAGATTAGTTATCCTCTTAACCAATGAGTGTGGAGACACTGGTATGGCGTACAGGTGAGATGTAAGGGTACATCTACACTGAACGTGACCGACTCCGGAGCTTTTCTGCTGCCAAGATTTGCTTCGAATGGAATATGGGTATAAATATCCCTCCGACCTGAGACCGCCATGGTGACTTGCAAGCAACTCACTGCACTTAGGCACTGGACTACCTGAATTTTTAATTCAGTGATGGAAGGCTACTGGGTGTAGTCAAGTACTTGACTTGTCAGTGCGTGTGTCAAGATGGGATTGACCACTCCAGTTTAGGAGTTGTATACAGTCATATTTTAATTTAGCAAAACTTGACCAGGGTAGTCCTTGTGAGAAGTCACAGGACTGTTTAAGTTGAGCACGATTCGGATGATCTGATCAGGGTTGATACTTTAACCCTGAGTCATCCTAAACACAGGGTCAAAAGGATGAATTATACAGTAACCATATCATGTAGGTTCTGAGTGTTGGAAATTGTGACTCTTCGACCTATCCGGACATCAGGTACCATTGCTAGATGGTCACTTCGATTAGTACAGAAATTGATTCCTATGCTCCCGGCTTAGGTTCGAACCTGCGAGGTCACACACATTAGAGGTTCCTATCTGATCTGATGGCTGACGTAAAATTCTACATGTTTGGGACTCAATGATCGAGAATTAGGATTCTCTGATCATGAGTTCCTCACATTATGGTACCAGTCAAGAGTCCACTGGTTGGGACTTTTCGATCAGGGTTACATATCAATGAATTCTGATGCCTGATTGCCCATCGGATTTGGACTTAGTATTTATGAGAGGTTTAATTAGTGATTTGATCACTAATTAACTCAATTTGATTGAGTAATTATTTTTGGATCAAGTCCAATTGAATTGGATTCAGGGTTTGACCCGATTAGGTTAAGAGTTGACCTAATCATCGAGATGGTTTGGTCTCTGATTTGATCAGGGGTTGGGCTTAATCAATTCTGATTTGATTAGGATTTTATTGAGCCTAATTAAGCCTAATTTAGTTGGATTTAAATTAGTCTAATTGGACCTAACTTATTTGGTTCAATTAGGTTGTTTAAATAATTAAACCACCTTGACCCAATCCATGCGCCACCTCACTTCCATTGCACCCATTTGAATTCATGAGAAGGAACTTCTCATGAATTTTTTCTCACACTAAGCCCTCTCCATGCCCCACTTTAATGTTCATATGAATGGATAAGGATGATTGGTGGCCATTCAAATTTCAAAATAAAGTTTGAATTTGAATGGGCAATCAATCTTTGCACCTTATCCCTTTTTTTACCCCCATTTATTACATGAGAAAAGGTTTCTCATGAAATCACTCATGCACAATTTAAGCCACGCCTCATGCCTTTAGTGGATAAGGGATGAGTTGTATCCATTTGAATTCAAAATTTGATTTGAATTCAATGTGCAATTACTCATCTTTATCCTTTCTTTGATAAGACGTTTGACGTTGTTATAAAAGGAGGAGAAGAGGGGGTGTGCAAGAAGAAGATTTTGAAGAAAATTCTGGGGCATGAGAAGTCTTGTGCGTGAGAAGGAAGTCCAGATCCTTCCAAGAGAAAAAGAAAGAAAAGAAAAAAGTGCAAGGTTTTCGGTGAGTTTCTAGAGTTTTAGCCTGGGGTTCAGGAAGTGAGAAAGTGAGCTACGAGTATCGTGAGCCCACAAAATCTCAGGAGAGATCTTCAACATCCTCTCAAGCATGTTGTTGATGATCCGAAGTATCTGAAGAATCGACAGACATCGATCGAAGGAGTTCGATCAGAATCGGCCATCAAAAGGACTCTACAAAGCTAGCACTCATGAGGAGTCGATCAGACCAGGAGCTTCGTGTGGATGATCCACAGAGGCCAGACACACTGTGTGGCTGCATTGTAACAATCAGACTCTCTCGATGGTGATCAGATTGCTGCGATCTTCTACCCACACAAAGGTATTGTGTTCTGAATGCATTACAGTAAAGTGTTTATTGTTCGTATTTGAATTTTAAATTTAAATGAATACATGCTATATAACATATTTAGATCCTAGTGTAGGATAAATTTATGTTAATTAATTAGATTAATAAATAATTTCCATTATAAAATAGTAATTTTAAAAAGTTTTAAAATTATCATTTTATCCTGCACTGAATTTCGCTTCACAAGGACCTTGAGGAGCTTGAGAAGCTCGGTGTCATTTTAGACAGGGATTTTCAGATTGATGTGATCCTTCAGTCCTTATCTAATGCATATGTCAGTTCATCATGAACTTCCATATGCATAAGATGCAGTGTACCTTGCTGAGTTAATGAACATGTTGGTTATGGCTGAGCTTTCTTTGAAGGGTTCAAAAGGCTCAGTCCTTACTGTGGAGCGGACTTTTCCAAGAGAAAGTCTTTTGGAAAGAAGAAGAAATCTACGAAGAAGCAGAAGGTGGATGGAAAGAAGAAGAAGACGGAACCGAAGAAGAAGGCTGCTGAAAAAGAAAAATATTTTCACTGCAATTCAGACGGCCATTGGAAGCGGAACTATCCTCAGTACCTAGCCATCCTGAA
The DNA here is from genome assembly GCF_000442705.2 of Elaeis guineensis. Classification (NCBI taxonomy): domain Eukaryota; kingdom Viridiplantae; phylum Streptophyta; class Magnoliopsida; order Arecales; family Arecaceae; genus Elaeis; species Elaeis guineensis. The sequence goes on from NW_027332420.1 coordinate 434,507, forward strand.
GAGCAAGAAGGATGATCCTTCTGGAGGAATGCTTGTTATAGAATCTAATCTTACGGTTTCCTCTGCATTCAGTTGGGTACTTGACTCTGGTTCTAGTGCTCATTTGTGCATTCTATACAGGGTCTTGAGAGAGAGCAGGAGCTGAGGGATGGGGATATGATCCTACGCATCGAAAACGGAGCAAGAGTTGCTACTGTGGCCGTGGAAAACCTACCCTCTGCGATTACCGTTAGGATTAGATTTAGTTCTTAGAGATTGTTATTATGTGCCTGCAGCAAGCAGAAATTTGATTTCTATTTCATGTTTAGCATAAGAAGGCTATGTGATTAGCTTTCATAAGAACCATTGTAACATATTTTATGAAAATAATAATGTTGCAAATGGTTTTCTTATTAATAGTCTCTATCAGCTACATATTGATGTATCTATATTTTATATCGAGCAAAATGTGAACGACATGAAAATTAAAAGGCTTAGAGATAGTCTAAATGATAGGTATCTGTGGCACCTAAGGCTTGGTCATATAGCGGAAAACAGGGTTAACAAATTGGAGAAATCTAGACTATTGAGTCCGTTGACTTCAGAGTCATATCCAGTTTGTGAATCATACCTTCAAGGCAAAATGATCAAGCTCCCTTTTACAGGACATGGGGAAGGGCCACAGACCTACTTGCCCTAGTACATACAGATATGTGCAACCCATTTGATGTGCGGCTAGAGGCAACTATGTCTACTTCATTACCTTTACCGATGATATATCCAGGTACGGGTATGTGTTTCTAATGAAACACAAGTCTGAAGCCTTTGAAAAGTTCAAAGAATTCAAGCATAAGGTAGAAAAATAAATAGAAAAATCCATTAAGGTTCTTCGATCAGACCAAGGAGGTGAATACCTTAGTCAGGAGTTCCTAGACTATCTTAAGGATAATGGCATAGTCTCTCAATGTACTCCACCTGGAACACCACAACTCAACAGGATTTCAGAATGGAGAAATTGGATCCTATTAGATATGGTCATTCCATGATGAGCTTCACGGATCTCTCTGAGTTTCTTTGAGGACATTGTCTCATGACAGCAATATATGTATTGAATAGGGTTCCCTCTAAAACCTTCCTACCATACCGTATGAGATATGGTATGGTAAGAAACCAAGTCTGAGTCATCTCAGAATTTGGGATTATCCGACTCATATCAAGGATAGCAGGCGGATAAGTTAGAGTTCAGGTCTTTAAGAGCTCGATTCATAGGATATCCTAAAGAGTCATTAGGATACTATTTTTATATTTTGGAAGACCACAATGTGATTGTGAATCGATATGCTATTTTTCTTAAAAAATAATTTATTTAAGATAGTGGCATCAGAAGAATAATTAAGCTCAAGGAGAATGTCTCCTAAGAGCAACGAGCTAAAGAACCTGAGGAACCCAATCCCTTAGAACCAGTCCTAACACTGAAGGGGGAAAACCGCTTTTCTCGTAGGATCTTCAAATTTCATCAAATCTGAGGTGGAATAATTTTAAAAAAAATTATCCTACATATTTTAGATCTAATTCTTAGATCTAATTTTATATCTGATATTTAAAATCTAAAATTAAATCTAAATCTATGATGAAAGAAGAAGTACCTCAAGGGTAATCTGATTACCCTGTAGATGATCTCTGCACAGTCCGAGTTCTGATGTAGCCACGCAAGCACCTGGCCTCTACCGGTATCCACTCAGGTAGGATCTAAACATCTTCTCCTCATGAATCTACACTCCAAAAATAGATCTTATCTGATTTGAAAGTACTTCAGAACTCCTTCTGAAGTTGGAGCAGCAGCCTGTCGAAGATGTCCTGCAGCCTTCTGTTCCAGGCTCACCACGCCTTGATCTTTGCCAGATGGACGTCCAACTCTTTGGATGTGAAGAGGGAGGAAAGAGAGCAGGGAGGATATAGAGAAGAGGGAGGGGGGCAGCTATTGGGTTTTGTGCATAAAATAATTTCTTCCACGAAACCCTAGGCGCAGTAGGGTTTATATAGACCCTGTATGCTGCGCAGTGCCACATCATTCAACCAATCAAAAAATTCTAATAAATTTTGAAAAAATTTGATTGGTGGAGTGATGTCATCTGATCACATCAGCTAAGAACCCCACCCTCTCTCCTAAGTTGGCCCAACATGGATAAGCTCAATCAAGGTGGCGCCAAAGAGTTCAAGTTTATCAGGACTCTTTGGTTCTTATCCATTTGGGGTGCCCACTTAAATCCAATTGGGCTCATGCCATAATCTGATTATGGCACCCAATTCAATTAGGTTTTGGCATGTGGACACTCCACAAAAATCTTCCAATGAGCCCTCTTCAGTTTAAGACCCATATGTCAATTTTGATAGATGTCCTAAAATAAAATTGGCAGGTGCTAGAAATTAGTAGGTGTTGTCTTAAATTCATCTCATGAATTAAGACAAGCCTTTTCTGAGCTGGACAAGCTTTATTTAGACTGAGAAAAATCTTCCTAAGGTTCTCTGGATGAGTCAAATCATATTTACTCAGTAGAGACAGAAAAATTACACGAGGAGAAAGTTAGGCTCAATTGAGTGCTAGCACGATTTTTTGAACCTAATTGGATCTTATCCAAATCAATTGGTTAGCCTAATTGATGACATCCAGACCCTAACCCTTGTTTATGTGACCCAGTTAGGTTCAATTCCGTATGGTAATAAGACATGTCATGATCTCATCATCGACATCATCGAAACTCCTTTCGATGGATCCGAACTCTTCTGATTCAGATAATTAGAATGATCGATCATCAATATCATTCTAATTGCTCCCAAAATCCATCAGTGACACCTAACAGTATATAGTGGCAACTCATCAGAACTGAAGACGAACCTCTCGATGCAGTTACCTATGTGATTGAGTTCCTCTATCATGAGTCTGACTGAATTAGGATTAAGGTGAACTCGTCAAACCCAACATCAGTCATATGATTAATCGATCAATCCGAGTCCGATGTGAAACTCAATGAAAAATTCTTTTTTCATTATTTCACTCTACCATGGCCATGGCTTAAGGACTCGATCTTTCGATCATCATAGGACTACTCCTCTCATCTATCAGGTTGATAGATCCCATCTTGGTACGACCTAGTTCCTACAATGAATATGCTACAACCAACATACACCTCAGGGTTCCGAATGGCTAGGAGACCGAGTTATGGTGTAGTCAAACTATAACACACTTAAGGTGAACTGTCGATGCACCTCAGGTCAAAGAACTAGACACACAACTGCAGCATCGAGCTAGTCATCGACGAGAAGGTAGACTTATGACTGCTTGATATGGTCACGCTCAGTACTCTCATTCTCAACGAATACCTGTACTCTCACTTCGGTGTCTCCACACCGTAGACTCAAGACACATCTACCCTAAGGAAGCGATCGTACACCAACCTTCTGGATCGATCATCATCCTCGTGATGATCCTATGGTCAGGAGCTGTTTATGAGTTAGTTATGTAAATTCATGCCTCAAATTTTTAACTCTTGAAAATATGAATTTACATTCCTACTAACTCAAAGGATGTATCACAGACATAATGTGATAGAAGAATAACTTTTTTATTCATTTATAGTCAAAATTATAAATTTGCCCTTAGATCTGTACAGGAATGTGTCAGCCGATCTGGCATCTAGGGCACACATCTAACAAACTTTCACTTGACCTAATGCCAATTGGCTACATATCTAAGTCCCATCTTCTCAAGGTGGGCTTCGATCTTCTGTTGGCCTAATGGCTTAGTCAGCGGGTCTGCCACATTATTTGTGGAGTCGATTCTCTTGACCTCGACATAACCCTTTTCGAGGAAATCACGGATCAGATGGAATCGCCGCTCGATGTGCTTGGACTTCTGGTGAGACCTTGGCTCCTTAGCTAGGGCTATGGTGCCATTATTATCGTAGTAAAGAGGTATGGCATCGATGACATCACTCCAAGCTCTGCGGCAAACTTCTTGTATCAAAATGCCTCCTTCGCAGCTTTCGATGCAGCAATATACTCTACCTCCATGGTGGAATCAGCAATCACCGTCTGCTTGGAACTCTTCCAGCTAACTGCACCACCATTGCAAATGAACAGACTCTGAGATATTGACTTTTGATCATCTATATCAGACATAAAGTCTGAGTATGTATATCCCTGAATCTGGAGTTCTCCGTTTCCAAAGACTAGAAACATATCCTTAGTCCTTCTCAAGTACTTAAGGATACATTTCACAGAAGTCCAGTGCTCTTCGTCTGGATTCGACTGATATCTGCTTGTGACACTCACAGCATGGGCTATATCAGGTCGTGTACATAGCATGGCATACATGAGGCTCCCTATTGCCGAAGCATAAGGGATCTTGCTCATACGTTCAATCTCCTCAGGTGTGCTAGGGCACATCTTCTTGGAGAGATGAATGCCATGTCTAAAAGGTAATAAACCTCTTTTGGAGTTTTTCATGCTAAACCTTTTTAGCACCTCCTCTATGTACATCTTCTGTGAAAGTCCGAGCATCTTATTTGGTCTATCTCTATAGACCTTAATACCCAGTATAAAGGATGCCTCTCCTAGATCTTTCATAGAGAACTCCTTAGACAACCATACTTTGACTGAGGTCAACATGGGAATATCATTCCTAATTAGGAGGATGTCATCTACGTACAATATGAGGAAGACAACTGCGCTCTCACTGACTTTTTTGAACACACATGGTTCCTCCTCGTTCTTGATGAAACCAAATGTTTTGATGACATCATTGAAATGAGTATTCCAACTCTGAGATGCTTGCTTAAGTTCATAAATGGACCTTTGCAGCTTGCAGATCTTGTGATCATCATCACTGGATGTGAAACCAAGCGGCTGTTCCATATAGATATCTTCCTCAAGATGTCCATTTAAGAATGACATTTTCACGTCCATCTGTCATATTTCATAATCGAAATAGGCTGCAACAACAAGCAATGTGCGGATGGATTTTAGCATGGCTACGGACAAAAGGTATCTTGATAGTCAATGCCTTCGCGCTGACAATAACCTTTGCTACGAGCCTAGCCTTGAATGTCTCTACATTTTCATCTGCATCTATCTTTCTCTTGAAGATCCATTTACACCCAATAGGTACAATACCTTCAGGTGGATCTACCAAGGTCCAGACTTGGTTTGAGTGCATCCAGTCAATTTCTGATCTCATTGCCTCTAACCATTTCTCAGAGTCGATATCTAATATCGTCTCATCATAGGTCTTGGGGTCATCACCATGAGTCTCATTTTTTGTGAGGAACATTTCCTCTACTTCGTCTTGTATGGTACCTAAGTACCTTTCAGGAGGATGAGAAATCTTAGTCGATCTACGAGGTGGAAGAGGTTGTGTTAGGACTGGTTCTGATTGATTAGGTTCCTCAGGTTCTTTAGCTCATTGCTCTTGGGAGACATTCTCCTTGAGCTTATTTATTCTTCCAATGCCACCATCTTGAATAAATTATTTTTCAAAAAAAATAGCATTTCGACTCACAATCACATTGTGATCTTCCAGAATATAGAAATAGTATCCTAATGACTCTTTAGGATATCCTATGAATCGAGCTTTAAAAGATCTGAACTCTAACTTATCCGTCTGCTGTCTCTTGACATGAGCTGGACAACCCCAAATTCTGAGATGATTCAGACTTGGCTTCTTACCATACCATATCTCATATGGTGTAGTAGAAACGGTTTTAGAGGAAATCCTATTCAATATATAAACTGCTGTCATGAGATAATGTCCCCAAAGAAACTCAGGGAGGTCTGTGAAGCTTATCATGGAACGGACCATATCTAATAGGGTCTGATTTCTCCGTTCTGAAACTCCGTTGAGTTGAGACGTTCCAGGTAGAGTCCATTGAGAGACTATACCATTATCCTTAAGATAGTCTAGAAACTTCTGACTAAGGTATTCACCTCCTCGATCTGATCAAAAAACCTTAATGGGCTTTCCTGTTTGTTTTTCTACCTCATGTCTGAATTCTTTGAACCTTTCAAAGGCTTCAGACTTATATTTCATTAGAAACACATACCCATACCTAGACATATCATCAGTAAAGGTAATGAAGTAGATGTAGTTGCCTCTAGCTGGTACATCAAATGGACCGCATACATCCGTATGTACTAGGGCAAGTAGGTCTGTGGCCCTTTCCCCATGTCCCACAAAAGGAAGCTTGGTCATTTTGCCTTGAAGGCATGATTCACAAACTGGATATGACTCAAAAGTCAACGGACTCAATAGTCTGAATTTCTTCAATTTGTTAACCCTGTCTTCCGCTATATGACCTAGCCTTAGGTGCCACAGATACCTATCATTTAGACTATCTCTAGGCCTTTTAATTCCTATGGTATTCATATTTTGCTCAATATTAAATATAGATACATCAATATGTAGCTGATAGAGACCGTTAATAAGAAAACCATCTACAACTTTATTATTTTCATAAAAAATGTTACAATGGTCCTTATGAAAACTAATCACATAGCCTTCTTGTGCTAAACATGAAACAGAAATCAAATTCCTGCTTGCTGCAGGCACATAATAACAGTCTCTTAAAACTAAATCTAATCCTAACGGTAATCACTGAGGGTAGGTTCCCACGGTCACGGCAGCAACTCTTGCTCCGTTCTCGATGTGTAGGATCATCTCCCCATCCCTCAGCCTCCTGCTCTCCTCAAGACCCTGCATAGAAGTGCACAAATGAGTACTAGAATTAGAGTCAAGCACCCAACTGGATGTAGAAGAAATCGTAAGATTAGATTCTAAAATGAGCATACCTCCAGAAGGACCATCCTTCTTGTTCTTTAGGATTGCCAGGTACTGAGGACAGTTCCACTTTTAATGGCCGTCTGATTGGTAGTGAAAATATTTTCCCTTATCAACAGCCTTCTTCTTCGGTTCTGTCTTCTTCTTCTTGCCATCTACCTTCTGCTTCTTTGCTGACTTCTTTTTCTTTTCAAAAGATTTTCTCTTGAAAGAAGTCCGCTCCACAGCAAGAACTGAGCCTTTTGAACCCTTCATGGAAAGCTCAGCCGTAACCAGCATGTTCATTAACTCGGCCAAGGTACACTGCATCTTATGCATATGAAAGTTCATAATGAACTGATCATATGCATCGGACAAGGACTGAAGGATTACATCAATCTGAAAATCCTTGTCTAAGATGATACCGAGCTTCTCAAGCTCCTCAAGATCCTTGATCATTGTCAAACAATGATCTTGGACTGATTGCCCATCACGCATCTTGGCCTTAAAAAGTCTTTGACAGACTTGATACTTGGCCGCGCGACTCTGTTCACCAAACAACTCTTGCAGGTGAGCCAACATTTGATGGGTAGTCAAAATATTCTCATGTTGGCGCTGCAAGTCATCAGACATTGCACCCAACATGTAGTACCTTGCTTTGTTATCATCATCCGTCCACTTTTTCAGAGATGCTCTCTGTTCAGCAGTCGGACGTGCTGGTATGGCAGGTGGGTCCTGGTCCAAGATATGAGTCAATTTTTTAAAATTCAGAATAATTTTATAGTTCCTCAACCAGTCCTTGAAATTGGGTCCAGTCAGTCTATGGGTGTCTAGAATTTTAGTCAGGGGGTTTGAGGCAGATATGTTTCCTATAGAGAGTCAAAAGTTTCTAGTTAGATTTTATAATCAGACTCAACCAATTTATTTAGGATTTTTATTTTTAAATAAATTAGGCTCCCACTATTTTCTCAAATCTCTACACTCCCTTGATAGAGATATAAAAATCTCCGTGATCAGTGATTTTTAGTGGGTGGTGCGGTCTCACCAACTGGCTCACCACCTCACCTAACAGTTATTGGTGATGGGTCAACCGATGAGTGGACAACTCTTGTCCAATGATTCTCTAATCATGGTGCACCCAAAACTTGGTCTCTAATTCATGAAGCTCACCGTGTCCGGGATATTGCTCCAATCCTTAGTTAAGTCAAATCCACCATTTGCACGAACTAGATTCCTGATTGGATCCCTCACCGTATCTGAAATATTGAGCCTAACCCATTCTCTAATCCGTAGCATCCAATGCCTAATGGACATAGTTGCATCTTTCCGATGCAACTAAGCCACTGTAACCAATCGAGAACAATCAATCCCGGGAAGGGCCCGCACATCCACAATGGTGGAAGACCTAGACTTAATATTTTCTTAGGGAGATTTAATTTAGGTCTCATTAAACTTGACTTGACATAGTCATAACAATTATGACTAACCTAGTGGCATGGGTTAGCTCGAATTATTAGCCACCTCTAATCAGAACTGAGTCGACACATATGGCCAGGTAAGTGAGACCGATGGGAGGGATATGCCATTAACTCGACAAGAATGCATTCGAGTCGAGTAGCTTCCAATTAAAAACCAGTTGGTCGCATCTGCCCAACTTACCTTAGACACCAAATTATCGAACCAGAACTAATTGGGTTAGCCTACAATCCAGGCTCTAACCACTGAGCCAAATTAGGTCTTAACTTGATTGAGTCACATCTAAATGTGATTCAACCTTGACCCAGACTTAATCCTATTAGGCTGGTCAATTATTAGCTTTCATGATCCCACCTAACCAACTCTTGATTCGATTTGATCAACCGCTAGACCTAATTGAGCTACCCAAACCTGAACCCAATTTTATGAAAATATCTTAGATCTGAAATTCTTAATTTTAGACCTAATTAAATTTCATAAGCTTAATTCATTAATTAAGTTTGGGTTCATAAACAAAGCATGTAAAATAAATCTTAAGATTTCAGGATCTAGGGTTTTGCAGAAAAGTAAGTTTTGATTTTTGATTAAAGATGAATGCGCGGTACCCCTACACGTCATATGAAAACCCCATTGAATGGGAAGAGAGGGTCTTAAAATCTTACTTTGTTCTTATGACCGGACGGTCATGAGGAACACCTTAATCAGAAATATAAATTTAACTACAAAACTAGTTAGATCTAAATTAACATATCACATATACAATTTAAGATCTAACTAATACATGCTTTGCATACATCTCATGTTATCAAAAATCAATCTAATTAACATGCTTTCAGATCTGATACATCACATGTAATATCTGAAAAATAAAATTTAACTTGAACTATTCAAAATAAAAGCTATTCTAGATAAGTTACTAAAATAATTCTACAACTAGTCTAGGCATGCAACAGATCAATTTTATAAAATAATTAAAATTTTATTCTTTATTTTTTGATCTGATTATAATAATTATAATATCAAAAAAATAAAGAATAAATTATATTTAATTCATATTTTAATCTCATTAAAATATAAAACTTAAGACTATTCATGGATTCAATTAATCCTAGTCTAGTCATGCATCTTATGCATGTTAGATCTTCTTAGATTTAATTTTAAATATTTTAATTTTAGATTCTATCATATCTGATGTGACATCTGAAATTATTTAATATCAGATAAATTAAAATTAAAATTAGATCTAAAATAGATCTGAAATAGAGCCAACAACCTGGCTCTGATACCACTTGAAGGAGGAGAAATATTTTCTCCGTGTAGGATCTTCCAAATTTCATCAAATCTGGGGTGGAATAATTTAAAAAAAAATTATCCTATATATTTTAGATCTAATTCTCTAGATTTAATTTTATTATCTAATATTTAAAATCTAAAATTAAATCTAAAACTATGATAAAAGAAGAAATACCTCAAGGGTAATCTGATTACCCTGTAGATGATCTTTGCACAGCCCGAGGTTCTGATGTAGCCACGCAAGTGCCTGGCCTCTACCGATATCCACTCGAGCAAGATCTGGAACATCTTCTCCTCACAAATCTATGCTCCAAAAATTAGATCTAAATCTGATTAGGAAGTGCTTCAAACTCCTTCTGAAGTTGGAGCAGCAGCCTGTCGAAGATGTCCTGCAGCCTTCTGTTCCAGGCGTCACCACGCCTTAGATCTTTGCCAGATGGATGTCCAACATTTTGGACATGAAGAGGGGAGGAAGGAGAGCAGGGAGGATATAGAGAAGAGGGTAGGGGGTGGCAGCTATTGGGTTTTGTATATAAAATAATTTCTTCCATGAAACCCTAGGCGCAATAGGGTTTATATAGACCCTGTATGCTGCGCAGTGCCACATCATTCAACTAATCAAAAAATTTTAATAAATTTTGAAAAAATTTTGATTGGTGGAGTGATGTCATCTGATCACATTAGATTAAAACCCCCACCCTCTCTCTTAAGTTGGCACCAACAATGGATAAGCTCAATCAAGGTGGTGCCAAAGAGTCCAAGTTTATCAGGACTCTTTGGTTCTTATCCATTTGGGGCGCCCACTTAAATCCAATTGGGCTCATGCCATAATTTGATTATGGCACCCAATTCAATTAGATTTTGGCATGTGGACACTCCACAAAAATCCTCCAATGAGCCCTCTTCAGTTTAAGACCCATATGTTAACTTTTGACAGATGTCCTAAAATAAAATTGGCAGGTGTTGTCTTAAATTCATCTCATGAATTAAGACAAACCATTTTTGAGCTGGACAAGCTTCATTTAGACTGAGAGAAATCTTCCTAAGGTTCTCTAGATGAGTCAAATCATATTTGGCTCAGTAGAGATAGAAAAAATCACACAAGGAGAAAGTTAGTCTCAATCGAGTGCTAGCATAATTTCCTTGAACCTAATTGGATCTTATCCAAATCAATTGGGTTAGCCCAATTGATGATATCCAGACCCTAACCCTTATTTGTATGATCTAGTTAGATTCAATTCTATATGGTAATGAGACATGTCATGATCTCATCATCGACATCATCAAAACTCCTTTCGATGGATCAGAACTCTTCTGATTCAGATAATTAGAATGATCGATCATCAATATCATTCTAATTGCTTCCAAAATCCATCAGTGATTCCTAGCAGTATATGGTGGCAACCCATCAGAACTAAAGACGAACCTCTCGGTGCAGCTACCTGTGTGATTGAGTTCCTCTATCATGAGTCCCGACTGAATTAGGGTTAAGGTGAACTCGTCAAACCCAACATCAGTCATATGAATTAATCGATCAATCTGAGTCCGATGTGAAACTCCAATGAAAACCTTTTTTTTCATTATTTCACTCTATCATGGCCATGGGCTTAAGGACTCGATCTTTCGATCATCATAGGACTACTCTTCTCATCTACCAAGGTTGATAGATCCCATCTTGGTGCGACCTAGTTCCTACAATGAATATGCTACAGCCAACATACACTTCAGGGTTCTAAATGGCTAGGAGACCGAGTTATGGTGGAGTCAAACTATAACACACTCAAGGTGAACTATCGATGCACCTCAAGTCAAAGAACTAGATACACAACTGTAGCATCGAGCTAGTTATCGTCAAGAAGGTAGACTTCCTTATGACTGCTTGATATGGTCACGCTCAGTACTCTTGTTCTCAATGAATATCTGTACTCTCACTCTGATGTCTCCACACCATAGACTCAAGATACATCTACCCTAAGAAAGCGATCATATACCAACCTTTCGGATCGATCACCATCCTCGTGATGATCCTATGGTCAGGAGCTGTTTGTGAGTTAGTTATGTAAATTCATACCTTAAATTTTTAACTCTTAAAAATATAAATTTACATTCCTACTAACTCAAAGAATGTATCACAGACACAATGTACACAATGTGATAAAAGAATAACCCTTTTATTCATTTATAATCAAAATTATAAATTTGCCCTTAGATCTGTATAGGAATGTGTCAGCCGATTTGGCATCTAGGGCACACATCTAACAATACATACATACATATATATATATGCATATATACATCCATATATATATATATATATATATATATATATATATATATATATATATATAATATATATATATATATATACAAAGCTTAGATGAGCGTCGTGTATGCATGAGAAAAAAACTAAAAAAGGAAGGAATGGATAAACCATAGCGGTATTTGGACAGTTTGGACAATCGTATTCTCATCTAAATCATTGATGTAGATTCGAGGGTTATTATTATGTCTTCTCACCTCTCATATTAAGCCACTCTTCTCACTTAATATGCTTCTTATATATATATTTTTAGAGATTTTTACATGTATATCCTTCTAAACATCCAAATTTGTGTGGATATCCTTTCAAAATTGATATTTGCATGTATATCCTTATAAAATACTTGATGAACATGTATACCCTTCTTTTTCTTTATTTTTTGTATATATACCCATGTCATCTAATGTCGTTAAAAAATTAATGGTTTAAAATTTAAATAACTAGAATACCCTAATGGGTATTTATGCAAAAAAAATTATAAGGATATATATACAATTAGAAGTTTATGAGGGTATGCAAATAAATATTAATTTTGGAAAGATATTCATGCAAATTTTTACATTTAGGAGGATATACAGGAAAAATTTTTAATTTAATTTTTTTCTGTTGTATGTTATTTTAACGAGATGGAAAGAATTTAAACATATTAATTAATGTCATAGTAAGAGTGATTCAATTACATTAATTTTTATCTATTACTTCTTTATTGGATATGATTTTTATTTTTATTTTATATCATAATAATTTTTAGTTCGTATATGATCTATCATGAATAGTTGCTTATTCCATGTCCAGACTTATTAAAATGGAGCAATCACTTTTCAGGTTGAAGATGAAATTTAGAGGTTATTTTAAGAAGATTAAGAATTTTATAAAAATAAAATATTATTTTGGGAGATAAAAAAGCTGGTTAGTTGATGTTCACCGCTATTCTTACATAGATCTATATGATGATATAGTGCACATATTCAATTTGAAGCTTGAAGAGACCATAAAGATTTGGTTTGTGGTTAGACATTTATCACCTAAGTCTTAAATGATTCTAGATATAGATCATAAATTAATGAGTTTGTTTGAAAAATATAAAAATTTGATGAAGTGCTTCTTATTTGTCACAAAAGAGGCTAATGATATACAGTTTTCTCAATCAACACTAGATAGCCAAGACCAAAGTAGAGGTGAAGTAGCGACAATAGGGGAGGTTCAAGTGGATGACCAAAGAGAGAATCAAAGATAGAATGAAATTGAGCATCCAGCTACATTAAGGACTGATATCTCAGCTATTTTACTTTGGTATTGCTCCTAGATCAGAATACAAAATCTTTAAACAAGTGAGCCATCCCTACTATAAATACCAACAAAGAAGCAATAGATAAAAATTGATATACTTGAATCACCCTTACTATGATATTAATTAATGTATTTAAATTCTTTCCATCTCGTTAAAATAACATACAATAGAAAAAAATTAAATTAAAAAATTTTTCCTGTATACCCTCCTAAACGTCAAAATTTGCATGAATATCTTTTCAAAATTAATATTTATTTGTATATCCTCATAAATTGCTAATTGCATATATACTCTTATAAATTTTTTTTTGCATATATACCTATAAGGGCACTTCAGTTATTTAAATTTTAAACCATTAATTTTTTAACGGTGTTAGATGATGTGGATATATATATAAAAAATAAAGAAAAAAAGGGTATACATGTAAATTAATTATTTTATAAGTATATACATGCAAATATCAATTTTGAAAGGGTATCCATGTAAATTTGGATGTTTAGAAGGGTATACATGTAAAAATCTTATATATATATATAGAGAGAGAGAGCCAAAATAGAATCAGATCAATCAGATTTGGACTTAGATCTGATCAAGTCAAAATGCTATAATAAGGATTCTACATCAATGATTCAAGTTATTGGATATAATCTATCATTTCAAAACTGTTTACATAAAAAAAATTATATGATTTGGAGACTCCTAACTCATATATCAAGTAGTCAAAAATTGAGCAGTTTAAATAAAATAAAATTAAATATATTTTTTGATTATTTGATGCATAAATTAGGAGTCTTCAAATTATATAATTTTTGATGTACAAGTAGTTTTGAAGTAGTAGATCACATCCAATGGTTTGGATCATCGATGTATGACTTTCATATTAGCCCAAATCTGACCGACCTTATTGCTTGTCCTATATATATATATAGAGAGAGAGAGAGAGAGAGACACACACACACACCCCCCGATTAACTACTCATAACTTCTCTCCAAAATATGCTACATATCAACTAAAGATATGACACGGATTCAATTAATCGATGACAAAATATGAATTTAATGTGTTCTGATAAAAAGTTGATGATAGGTTGTAAAATCCCATAATGTTAGATGGATATTAAGAACTTCCAACGATGAAATGGCTATTGAAGGAAAATATATAGTACTGCTCGTTCCATTGAAATGTTTAGGGCTTCCCAGAGACATGATTTATTAGGGCGATATAATGATGCATCATTTCTGGTTTATGCAACTGAGAATCCTAAGCCCATGCAAGTCAATGAACAACTAATAAATTTCCATTAAAACATTCTATATTAGACAATTAAAGATGTTATCAGGATTCGATGCATCAAAGGCAGCATGTTAGCCTGGGGGGTTGCGGCTTAGATTCATACCTCCTAACTCCAAAGTAGACGCATAGAATTTTGAAGTCCAAGTTTCGATTCACATAGCAACCGTGCAAGTATAGCTGGTCCAAAATTGTTGAGATTTCATATTAATAAAACTGGACTGTGTCCACATTGCCCAAGTCCAAAAATAGTACCTATCTGAGAACAACCACTCCTCGGCAATCTTCTTCTAGGTTGAGGGTTGTGTCGACCTTACAGAGAGTCCGGAGAAGCATTTGTTTCACTTGTTTCATTTTGCTTAGATCTTTTATCCATGAATTATAGCATGGAGTTTCTTTTGATGGAATATAATTCTTGCTTCTTGATTTTGAATTAGCTTGCATCTCTCTTATTTTGCTTGCTTTTACTTAAGTTCTGCAATTTTAGTATTTGTCTTGTGGATCTTTGCTTTCTCTCAAATTTGGGTAGCTAGGTGGGAGGGTAGGCTCTAAGACCCCTTGATCGGACCCTTTAAAAATCTCTATATTATCATATGAACCCATAGAATATCCTAGTGTCTTAGAATAGGGATGACAATGGGTCCTATATAAGTTGGGTAGGCTGCTATCTATGCCTGCTCCATACTTATCTTGAGGTGGGGCGTGACGTGTATAGTTAGATAGGACAAATTGGATGAACTAGGTCTAATAAAGCTATCAAACAATTTTTTACCTTCAGAAGGGGCTATGTGAATCATTATTGTTGTTGTAGATCCCCTGATTGAGCTGAATTAGTTGGAGTGAGGCGGCGGTCAGCAAGGAGATGAAGATCAAATCTACAAAATAAGTTCCTAGTCGGGATTGGTTCCAATAAAGATCCTCCGATGCTTAAGTCAGAAATCAATAGAACAGTTAGAAAGAAGCATATCCAAGGAGAGAATTGCATACCTTAGAGGTCCTTTGATTACCTCTATTTGTAAGTCGAGGTGAGAGCCATAAAAGGAAAGAGTTAGTGGCCATCTCTGTTCTTCCGAATATGTCGTTCCAACATTTTTGGCCTGATTTCTCGGGATTAGGTAGTTGTAGTTGCCTTATCCACCCCTCGACCAGCTATTCTCAATGGTTGCATGATTTGAAGAAAGTGCATGAGAGTCTCCTATCAACCTTTCTCGATATGACGGTCAAAGTAGGAGTCAGAGAGAGCATGGGCCAGTGGCTTGCCATGCAAATTATTGGAGATAGGGATTGGCAGTAGATGCATTGGTTGAGAGCCAACATGGGGATCGGCATCCGAAGCCTGGATCAGTATATGATGCTGGGAGGCTACTTGATAAGGAGAGTCGATGACCGATGTGTGATTCAGTGACTAATGCACAGGTCAATGGCGGACCCTTGGGTCGGCTGGGACTAGGGTTTGCCAATATCTTCAATTTGGACTGTAAAGAATTTCCATCCATAACATATACCCTCCTATTCCCAAGTCTGAGCCAGAATAGGGTCGGACGAAGAGAGTATCATAAAATCCAGTCCACCGAAGACATGTGCCGAGTCTCTGTTCCATGGATAGAATGGCACCTCTGTGATTTTTGGATAGGCCGAACTGTCACGTCAGGAATTTGGTGGGATATGTGAAAAGATGTCAGACGACGATTATTAATGATTTGACCAGATTCAAAGTGTCATATGCATCTTTAGAGACATGCTCATAAATGCGCCTCTTGGGAATATGATTTCAGCCCATTCAAGTGTGCCACATAGTGGCTATCTAGCAGTAGTTTCAGGTGAACTAGTGCGGGATTTGGATCATCCAATTTGCTTATACTAAGAGCTTTGTTTTTATCCTCCATTTTTTCTTTTCATTGCTTCCTTCTTTCAATTTCCTTTTCCCCTGCGATGGTGGTATCCCTTTGGAAGAGCCTAGATCTTATTATTGTTTTTTGATCATCCCTTTGCTAGAATGATTCGGCTTGAGCAGGTTAGGTTTCTCAAAACTCCTAGAAATTTTTCAATGGATCCTCGATTCCCTTGTGTATTCGCTCATTGCTTTGTCATTGCTTTTGCCTTTCTTTCTTTGTTTCTTTCTGAGCATTGGTTCTGTCTGCTATCCCTAGGATGAGTGGATCAAAAAAAATAGTGATGAGCCAATCTCCCGATCCTTATTCGGTGGGGAATTTTGGAGAGTCAGATGTCGGGTATGGGGTGGACTTTGTGCTTGGATAGTACCATTCAGTACTGGATCCAGACGATCTTAGTTTGCTTTGGGTCTAGTTTTGGATTCCTCCCAAATATGAGTTAGAGCTTCCTGGTTCGAGTGGTCTGATTTGCAACCCTTCCCCCAGTTAGCTTGCTCTGTACAAGGAGTGGTTCAGGGCTAGTCTTAGATTTTCTCTTTATCCTTTCATTGTCAACCTCTTCTAATTTTTTTATATGGCCCTAAGTTCGATGGTTCTAAACTCTTGGTACTTTGTTATCAGTTTCTTGGTTGTAGCTTGCTTCCTAATTGAGATTCAGCCATCTATTTCACTTTTTCGATCTTTTTTTATCTTTAAGAGGCATCCTTATGCTAATACTTGGGGGTTTTGATTATTAAGGATGTGATAGAATAATATCAGAGCTTAAAGTTATGATCACTATGGACTGTAACTTAAGTAATATTTGAGTATAAGGTTATGATCATTAGAGACATGACAGACATAGTAGAAAGGATTCAAAGTTTGAATTTTGGATCAATAGTATTATGATAAAATTTATGCATAAGTGGCATATGATCTGTATAATAGAATTAATGAGTTATGTTTTGAATTTTAATAAATAGGGTTTGACCTAAGTACGAGATGAGTTAATCTTAGAATAAAGTGGGATATATTGATATATTGTGTTGAGTATACTTATTCAATTATTATTTAGATGATTTTAAAATTCTAACTTGATATAGGTGAAGATCATGATGACTTTTCTAATGTTGATATAAATTATTTGGTCATTACAATATTGAATTTATTAGAAAAATTTTTTAGAATGTGACCTAAGAAAGAATTGCATCATATAAGAGAGAAATTTTTTGAGAATTGAACCTATAAAAGGATCATGTATGAAACTCTCATAATACGAAAAATATATTTGGTTCTATTGGTGAATTAGATTTTATTGTGAGAGCATGACATATATATTTAGTAGAGTCATTAATAGTTTGTATTACCATCTCTAGATTGGATTACTTGATCTTCCTTATGTTTGTTGGAGAATAGGGTGTATTAATTATTTCAAGTCAAGGTTTAGGTATCTGAGCTGATTTAAAGTATTTTGTTATTGTTGTCAAATTGAATTATTAAATTTTTGAAAGACTTATATAAATATAAACATATAAGGGGCAAGATTTTATAATAGTTATTTATTGATACTAAGGGTCAAGATAAAGGAAGCTCTAAGAGAAATAACCAAGTTGATTTTATTCACAGGGATGTTGATTTGAGATATTATAGTTTATTGGAGTTTAGAGTTAATCTTTTTACAAAGAAAGGTCGATTTGAAATTATCTAATTGATTGCCAAGTAAATCTAGTGTTGACTCACTTCAATTAGTTCTAGATTTATAGAATTTTAGATGAGTAATGGAAGCTTATGCAAGGGCTTCGAATGTGCTAGGAGTTTGCTTGCTAGGGCAGACTCAAGGAGTCTGCCTTCGAGCTCCTATATTAGGGGATGCAGATACTCAGTGCTTCAATGCATTGCACGGATACAAGATTCTATCTCTGTCGGATTTATTATCGGAGCAAACTTTCTTCAACATCGGTCTTAGTCCAATCGATCCTCGAGGTAAGCATTGGATTAGCTGACCCATCTCTCTTCGCATCCAATCTTTTCCTTTTTTTTCTCTCTTTTTTTATTTTTTTAATTGACTTCAGTTTGGTACAGAAATGAGGCCCAAAGAACTTAAAGAATTAAAAAAGCAGAAGGCTTCAGCTTTGACTTCAACTTCTGATGCAACTGGCCAAAAGAAACAATCTCAGGATGGTACTGCCATCCAGGCAAAGCAGCCTACCTAGGGGGTCCTCCTCCTATGGCTAGGGTGGTGCTGGCCTCCCTAGTCCAAGCTCAAGCGCTAGGGGCTCACCCACCACCCCTAGTTTTTGCTCCTACCTTAGGCCTCAGTTCCACCTTCCCGAGCTAGTTCAGCATTAGTCACTCCTCCTATTGGTTGGGGATCGAGGACCTCTTCAGTCTCACCTACAAGTTTCACTTTGGATGTGTTGGAATTCTGGGTCTGGTGCATGCATATATATTTTAAAATTTTTATTTTTTAAATACCATAATAGAGAATAAGATTAAGATACTTTTAATCTAAATTTTGTATGCATAAAAATATAAAACTATATGGATCTATTTCATATGCTGAAATTGATATATGCTGAAATTTAGATTGTGATCAAATTACATACCTGTTTTGCAATCTCTCTTTTTAAAACTGGATCTGAAAGAGATGAGGCTCTCTGTTAGCAGCACAAGTATCCGATCTCTACGAGTATCCACTCAGGATCAGTTAGGAATAATCTTTTATAATCTGAATTTTAATTTTTCAAAATTTAGCCTACTGAATCTGAACGAAGCCTAGATCATGATCAACACTTGATCTTTCTCCTTGATCTTCTTTTTCTTCTCTTCTCTAGAGTTTCTCCTTGCTATGTGCTACTACCAATGCTAGAAACTAGTAAGGAAGAGATATCCAAACTTCTTTGGGCATGAAACTTCTTGGGATGTGCGTCCTAAGGAAGGGATGTATAGAACACCCAAGAGAAGAGAAAGGGAGAGGAAGAGAGGGCATGGAAAGAGCCTTTAGGTGTGAGGGGCTACTGATTTTGATGCTCTAGAGACCTTAGGAGAGGTCCCTTTAAATAGGCATAAGGATTGAATCCTATTCAATCTCATAATACAAGTCCTACTTGTATTAGGATTTCTATTAACTTAAGTTATCCAACTTACATTAGAAAGCCCATTAGGCGCCAACTATTAGAGCCCTTGCACCTATAATTAGACACCCTTTTTTACACCCAAGAGACACCCTATATGAAAATCAAAGACCCTCTAATTAATGGACACACTCAAATTGATCAAATCAAAGTGGCGCCCCATAATAACTATTAAGTAGATTCATAAGGGACTTGCACCCTTAATTTATATGATTCATAACCTTAGACACCCAACAATTAGAGTCTCATGAATCTTGTTCATGTAGATTATTAGCAAATAATTAAGTTAGAATTATCTTATCAAATAAGTAATCCCAACGAAAAAAAAATTGGATCCAACCATGTGCTAGCAAGGTTACCATGAATCCAATAGATTTTTCTAAACTCAATTGATACTTCGTAAGCTCAATTTCTTATTTCATACCTAATCCTTTTGTTGTGTGACCCCATAGGTTCAATTCTATCTGATAGTGAGATATACAATAATCTCTATCATTATATCATTGAAACTCTTTCAATGGTTTGAAATAATTTTACTTTAACTCAGCAAGGATTGTCGATCCAGAACAATCATTGTGAGCTCTTACAATCCACTAGTGACACCTAGCAGTATATAGTGACAATTCAGTAAATTGAAATGAACCTCTAGGTGTAGTTAACATATGATTTATCCCTCTATCATGATTTTCGACTAGATGGTAGGTCATGAATAAATCGTCAAATCTCAACATCAGTTATTGATAGATTGATTAGCTCAAGTCCAGTTGTGACTTTTATAAAAACTCTTTTCCATCAATCACACTGCAGTGACCACAGGCTCTTGGACTTAGCCTCTCAAATCTCATAGGACTACTCTTCTCTATCAAGATCGATAGATCCTATTTTGATGTGCATCCCACTCCTATAGTGGACCAACTGTCACCAATATCCACTATAAGGACTCATTGAAATCCATATTTATGTGTCAATCAAACTCTGTTGTCTCACTGCGAGTAGCAGTACCATCTTAAGTTAAAAGACCAGTCACACAACTACAGCATCGAGATAATCATTGACGATTGAATAGAAATCTAAATGATCTCTCGTATGGTCACACTCAGTGTCAGTTGTTCTCTAACAACCACCCACACTTATCGTCCTGTGTCTCTACACAGTATATTAGAGACTCATCTATCCTGAAAGAAGTGATTTGTATGTCAGTCTATCTGAATCTATTATCGTCCTCACGATGATCTTATGATCAAGAGCCTTTAGGAATTAAATACATGTCTCTAATTCTCAATACTTTGAGAATATGTATCGAAACTAATTTCATGGATGATTCAAGGACACATTACACTTGAATGAAAAAGAAGTGGTCTCTTTTATTGATTATATCAATATATTAAGTATAAAATTATACTTTAGATATATTACAATGTATCAACCATATTGGCTTCTAAGACATACATCTAATAATCTTTCACTTGGACTAAAGCCAATTGGCCACAAATCTATATCCCATCTTTTCAAGGTGGACTTTCATTTTTGGGTTGGCTCAATTATTTAGTCAATGGGTCTGTCATATTTTTTACGGAGTCTACTCTTCACACCTTAACATGAGGTAGTCGCATATATCGGTGCTCTATGTGTTTGGACTTCTGGTGAGATTTTGGCTCTTTAGCAAGGGCTATGGTACCATTGTCTTTGCAGTTCTGTATCATGGCATGACATCCAGTTCTATAGTTAATATTAAAATCAAAATTTATCCTACACATCTATAGCACACTCAGTCTTTATTGATCGATTACTCAGAATCTTTCTAGTAAATCGAACAAGAATACACCCTCGAATCGCAACTCAGAATCACCTTAATGGCCAAGAATAGATCTTTAGTCCTTTTTAAGTACTTAAGGATGTTCTTCACAGCTATCCAGTGCTTCTCATCTGGATTCGACTGATACCTGCTTGTGACACTCACAGCAAGGACAATATCAGGTCGAGTACATAGCATGGCATACATGAGGCTTTCTATTGTCAAAGCATAAGGAATCCTACTCATGCACTGAATCTCCTCAGATGTGGTCGATACATCATCTTGGAGAGATGAATGCCATGCCTAAGAGGTAAAAATCCTCTCTTGGAGTTTTTCATGCTGAACCTCTTTAGCACCTTCTCTATGTACCGCTTTAGTGGCAGACCAAGCATCCATTTAGATCTATCCCTATTGAATTTTATTTCAAGAACATAGGATGCTTTTCCTAGATCTTTCATGGAGAATTCCTTAGACAACCATCTTTTGACCTTGGTCAACATGAAAATATCATTTTCAATGAGGAGAATATCATCCATATACAGTATGAGGAAGTTGATTGCACTCTCACTGACTCTCTTGTATACACAAGGTTTCTCTTCATTTTTGATGAAATCAAATGATTTGATTGCCTCATCAAAATGATGGTTTCAACTTCGAGAAGCATGCTTTAATCCGTATATAAATCTTTACAGTTTGCAGACTTTGTGATCACCATCATTGGATGTGAAACCCATAGGCTGCTCCATATAGATATCTTCCTCAAGATATCCATTCAAGAAGGCAGTTTTTACATTCATCTGTCAGATTTCATAATCATAATAAGCTACAACAGCAAGCAAAATACATATAGATTTCAGCATAGCTATGGGCGAGAAAGTTTTCTGATAGTCAATGCCCTCATACTAACTATAACCTTTAGCCACAAGCCTAGCTTTATAGGTCTCTACTTTATCATTGGCACCTATCTTCCTTTTATAGATCCATTTACATCCAATAGGTATAGTATCTTCAAATGGATCCACTAAAGTCCAGACTTGGTTTGAGTGCATTGAGTCAATTTTTAACTTCATAGCATCTATCATTTCTCAAAATCGATGTCAGACATCATCTCGTCAAAGGTATTGGGATCATCACCATGACCCCTATCTCCCATAAAGAATATTTTCTTTACTTCCTCCATAAGCATACCTATGTACTTTTCAGAAGGTCGGGAGATCCTATTAGATTTATGAGGTGGTAGAGGAATATCAACTACTGGCTCATGGACTACGAGTTCTTGAGGATCTATAGCTCTAGACTCTTCAGAGATCTTCTCTTCGAGTTTCACTAACCTCCCACTGCCGCCATCCTGGATAACCTATTTTTCTAAGAACACGACATTTCGACTCACAATTATATTTTGGTCTTGTGGAAAGTAGAAATAGTATCCCATAGATTCTTTTGAGTACCCTATAAAGCGAGCTATAATAGATTTATCCTCCAACTTTTCTGCCATCTGTCTTTTGACATAGGTCAGACATCCCCAAGTCTTAAGATAACCCAAACTCGATTTCTTACCGAACCATATCTCATACGGTGTGGTAGGAACAGACTTTGAAGGAACCCTATTCAACAAGTGAATAACAGTTAATAAGGCATATTTCCAAAGAAATAAGGATAGATCAGTGAAGCTCATCATGGACCTGACCATATCCAATAGGGTCCTATTCCTCCTTTCGGATACCCCGTTGAGCTGAGATGTTCCAAGAGAGGTCCACTAAGAAACTATGCCGTTGTCCTTAAGTTATCTCAAAAATTTTTGACTAAGATATTCACCTCCTCGATCAGATCAAAGAACCTTAATGGGTTTACCCATTTGTTTCTCTACTTCATGCTTGAATTTTTTGAACCTTTCAAAGACCTCAGACTTGTGTTTCATTAGATACATATATCCATACCTAGATAAATCATCGATAAAATAATGAAGTAGGTGTAACCACCCTTGGCCTGCACATTAAATGGTCCACATACGTCGGTGTGTACCAGGACAAGTAGCTCTGTGGCCCTTTCCCTATGTCCTACAAAGGACAACTTGGCTATCTTTCCTCGAAGGTAGGATTCGCAAGCTGGATATGACTTTGGGTTAAGAGAGCCAAGGATCCCATCCTTCTCTAGTCTATTTATCCTGTCCTCTCCAATATGATCTAGTCTATAGTGCCATAAGTACTTCTGATTAATTTCATCTTTGGGTCTCTTTTGGCCTACGGCACTTACTATTTGCTCATTTAGATTCACATTCACATCAACATGCAAGTAATAAGACTGTCAATTAAAAGATCCCATGTAATCAATTTATTTCGTAAATAAATAGAATAAAAATCTTTATTGAAATAAATTTCAAAACCTTCTTGTGCTAGCATAGACATAGAAATTAAATTCTGACTAGCTACAGAAATATAATAATAGTTTTTCAAATATAATCTAATGCTAGATGGTAATCGAAGAAGATAAGTACCAACAGTTTCTGCAGCAATCTTTGCTCCATTGCTGACCTAAAAGATCATATCACCTTCTTTCAACCTTTTACTTTCTATCAGACCCTGTATAGAGGTGCATATATGAGCACTTGAGCCAGAGTCTAATACCCAACTAGAAGTAGAAAAAATCGTAAGGTTAGATTCAATTACGAGCATACCTTCAGAAGGTTTATCATCTTTTTTGGTCTTTAGGCTCTCCAGATATTTAGGACAGTTCCTCCTCTAGTGGCCTTCAGCATAACAATGAAAATACTTTTCCTTTGCTTCAGCCACTTTAAAACCATCCTTCTTTGGCTTGCTTTCTCTTTTCTGCTTCTTTGTAGATTTAGCCTTTTTCCTTCCAACACACATTTTCTTTGAAGAAGAAGTCTGCTCCACAGTGAGAACAGTGCCCCGTGAACTTTTCAAGGTACCCTCTATTGTGACCAATATGTTGATAAGTTCAGAAATAGTGCAGTCAAGTTTGTTCATATGAAAATTCTTGATCAATTGACTATATGAACTGGTAAGGGATTGAAGGATCAGATCCATCTGTAATTCTTTTTGCATATCAAGCCTGAGCTTTTCAAGCTCCTCAATATCCTTGATCATTATTGTATAGTGCTCATGGATAGACTGCCCCTCGTGTATCTTGAGGTTGAAGAGTCTCTTGGATACTTCAAAGTGCACAGTACAGCTTTGCTCACCATACAACTCTTGCAGGTGAGTGATCATAGTCCGAGCAGTGGGCGTATGCTCGTGCTAGCTTTGCAACTTGTTTGACATAGATGCCAGTACATAACACTTGACTCGACTGTCTTCATCTGTCTACTTCTCAAAAGCAGCTCTTTGCTCAGTAGTAGGATGGTTTGGTAATACAATGGGATCCTGATCGAGAATATGGCTTAACTTTTCTAAGGTCAGGATAATCTTGAGATTTTTGAGCCAGTCTTTGTAATTATTACCAGTCAAACAATTGGTTTCAAAGATGCGAGCTAGAGGATTTGAGGCTGACATGATGGTTTAACTGCAAGAGTAGAGATTCAAGTTAGACTTTTGTGCTTAATATTTTAATTTACTTCTAGAAACTTTAAGATGCAAATAATGACTCTCACTAATTTTTTAGATCCTTCCACTCTCCTAGAAGAAAATAAAAACTCTAACGTGATAAAGGATTCCTAGTGGGTGCTGCAGTCCCATCGATGATATGCACCTCACCTAACAGTTTTGGTAACATGCACACTAATGCGTAGGCAACTCTTTGCCCAGATACTTCATTAAGCATGTTGCAGTCATTTGGTCTCTAAGTCATGTAGGCTCACCTAATAGTTATTATCCACACTTCTTAGTTAAGCTCGACCCACCATTCACAAGCAGGTGTAAGGCCGTCATTGGACCTCTCACCTAACAATTATTGGGTCCAACCCTATCCTTACCCTGGAGTAACTCTTTGCTAATAGAGTGGTTGCGTGTTCTTGATGTAATTGAACTACTATGATCAGTCGAGAACAATCAACATCGGTAACACGTCTGCACATCTACAATGATGGAAGATCTATGGACTTAATATTTGTGGAAAGATTTGGGCTTAGGTCTTGTTGGTGCAAAAATCCGCCTGCGTCGGAGAAGCTGGAGTTGAGGAAGCCGCGATCGCCGCCGGGACCTGCAAGGGAAGTCTAAACCGGAGGTGGGGTTGCTCCGGCAAGACCCTCCGACGCTCAAGTCAGTTCTCTGCCTCAACAAGAATGGAGTGCTCGAACGGAGAATTTAGCAGAGTTTTGAGATAAGGCAAAAGAGCTTAAAGAATAACGTATCTGAGTCCCCCTTTTATAGGTGGGGGAGGCACCGGACTGATGGCGACGTTTGTAACCGCCTGGTAGTGGGCCGCCCATGATCAGGGGAATTGATTGCGAAAGATAAAGGAGCAGACACGTGGCCATCATCATGGCCCGCCACATAAGGCCTGTTGTAGGTAGTGGAGCGGCGTCCGTTACTGCTGGTTGTCAGTGAGTAGTGGGATCGTGCAGCACCTGCCGCAGGGAGCGGAGCAACATCATAGCTGTTGACACAGCCTGTCAGAGGGTAGTGGGATCGTGCAGCACCTGTCGCAGGAGGAGGTGGAACCGCGTGGAATCCGCTACAGGAAGTGGAACAGGATCATGGCAGTTATTGTTATCTGCCAAGGGACACGGATCTGTTGATCAAGGCTCGACAGTGGTCGGAGTTCGGCCTTTGTAGGAGTCCGGGAGGAGTCCCCCTTTCGGACGAGGTCGCGGGTGGAGTAGGGATCCGGACGGAGCCACCCTGCTGTCGATGGCAGAGCCCGGCTCCCGTAGGAGTCCGAGCGGAGCCGTTCTACTGTTGATGGAGGAGCCCAGCTCCCGTAGGAATCCGGGCGGAGCCGTTCTGCTGTTGATGGAGGAGCCCGGCTCCCGTAGGAGTCCGGGCGGAGCCGTTCTGCTGTTGATGGAGGAGCCCGACTCCCGTAGGAGTCCGGGCGGAGCCGTTCTGCTGTTGATGGAGGAGCCCGACTCCCGTAGGAGTCTGGGCGGAGCCGTTCTGCTGTCGATTTTGGCTGCGGATAATTTATACCCAACACCAGTCCCCCTACTTCCGAGTTTGAATTTCAAGCGAAGGAAGTATGCAGAGAGAGACGTGCGCAGCCGAAATCGTCCCTTCGAATCCTGCGCACTGCCGCCCCTATTAAATGCGCGCACGTCAGAGTCCGCTTTTCGGTGAAGGTGACTTGAAAAGTCTTTTCGGAACCCCCGCTGAAATGCGATCCTAAGCATCGCTTTGCGGGAATTCGTGAGCGGTCAACCCTCGATGGCGGTGAAGGGGATAAGCGCGCCACGCGGCACACCTTAGTTGGCCCAGGAGTACCCGCCGCCATAACTGCGCCAGGATCCATCGGCTATTTAAACCCCTCGGCCCCTTCGTAGCTTCATTCTGGCGTTGTTCTTTCATCTGAGAGCCCTGCTTCCCTCGCCCCAGTCCCTGTCTCCTTCCCTTAAACCATGTGTTCTACTTGGGAGGCTGTCCTTGAGGGAATTCTTAGGGTTTGGAGGAAAGAGAGAAGGAGAATGGCGGCCGGTGAGAATCTCCGTCGCTCTAAAGGGAGCCCAAGGAAGAATTCTTTCAACAACAGGGGTTTAATAACGGGGGCTGTCGGGGAAGCTATTCTGCCCGCGAGTCTCGGGGCAGCAAGGCGGGGTGATACCGGTCAAGAGGGCAGAATAGACGTCACAAGCCATGACGGGATCCTTGACGCCGTTGGGGCCGAGAGACCAGAGGCGGTCGACGTTGACGGTGGAGCAGTAGAACTTGTTGCGGGGGTGGTGGAAGTAACACATGCTGACCTTGCCGGAGTGTCTCGGGTGGCGGCCGTCGTTGCCCCCTCCGCCTCCGGGGATTTACCCCACCCCTCTTCTGCCAAGGTTGGGACCTCGGGAACAGAATGAGGCGAGACGGGCGAGAGCTGTTACACGCACTGGAGAATGCGATTGAGAAGGATAGAGATGGAGTTCGCAGCTCGGAGCGGTCTCCGGTTCGTCCTGCCCGAACCGTGCCCGCGATACGTGCGATGACGTGTATCTTCTTTTTTCCTGACCCACCGGGTCCTGTAATGTGTATTTCTGTTAAATGAAAAAGTAATTTCAGTACCTTATTTGCATCTTGTGTTAAATAGTTGTCTGCCGGACTTCTTCATTTTCCTTTCGTTCTCTTTGTCTGTGTTACGTTGTTCCAAGGTCGTCGGCGACTTTTTCAGTTCACGTGGGGTCGTCATTTGCCGAGCTCCTTTTCGGCTTTTGTGCCGTTCGGGGATACCCACTTGTCGGGTTCGCCCGGATTCTTCTCCGCTGAAGTCGGGGCTAAGTTCGGCTCCCTTGATAGTCCGAACGGAGAAGCCCTCCGGGAGTTGGAGTAACTCGATTCTCGTAAGAGCCAGGGCAAAGTTTTTCTGCAATTAAAGTTATAAGTAAAGTCCGGCTTCCGTAGAAGTCCGGGCGGAGTTGTCCTGTAGCTGTCGTTGGCAGTGGAGCCCGGCTCCCGTAGGAGTCCGGGCGAAGCCGTCTTAGCGGCGAAACCCGGCTCCCGTAGGAGTCTGGGTGAAGGTTTCTTGGCGGCTGAACCCGGCTCCCGTAGGAGTCTGGGTGAAGTCTTCTTTGCATAGGGACCCGGCTCCCGTAGGAGTCCGGGCGAAGTCTCTTTTTTTTTTTTTTTGCGGCGGAACACGGCTCCCGTAGGAGTTCGGGTGAAGTCTTCTTGGCGTAGGGACCCGGCTCCCGTAGGAGTCCGGGTCTTTCACTTTGCTCATGTCAGGATGAGGTTCTCCTCCTGTTCCTGACAGGGCTGCGGGGGCACATATGGGCGTTGCAAGGCCTCTCCCCCCATCCGGTCTAAAAGAACCGGGCCTTCGACTTTGCTCAAGTTAGGGCGAGGTTCTCCTCCTGTCCCTAACAAGGCTGTGGGGGCACATATGGGCGTTGCAAGGCCTCTCCCCCCATCCGGTCTAAAAGAACCGGGCCTTCGACTTTGCTCAAGTTAGGGCGAGGTTCTCCTCCTGTCCCTAACAGGGCTGTGGGGGCACATATGGGCGTTGCAAGGCCTCTCCCCCCATCCGGTCTAAAAGAACCGGGCCTTCGACTTTGCTCAAGTTAGGGCGAGGTTCTCCTCCTATCCCTAACAGGGCTGTGGGGGCACATATGGGCGTTGCAAGGCCTCTCCTCCCATCCGGTCTAAAAGAACCGGGCCTTCGACTTTTATAAGGTTGCCCTCTCATTTTTGATACCGTCTGCT
Organism: Elaeis guineensis; assembly: GCF_000442705.2. Classification (NCBI taxonomy): domain Eukaryota; kingdom Viridiplantae; phylum Streptophyta; class Magnoliopsida; order Arecales; family Arecaceae; genus Elaeis; species Elaeis guineensis. The sequence goes on from NW_027332420.1 coordinate 463,063, forward strand.
TGAATTATCCTAAGACAAATGGGCACACATTTTTTTTTTGGTCAGGACGAAATCACTGGTAGTACATCCGTAAGTTTTCTGAGCTCCACGGTCGCGGGAGGTCAGCTCCCCCGAGTTCCCTGAGATAATAAGTTCCAGGTCGGACTACTTCCTTGACCTCATAAGGTCCTTCCCAGTTTGGGGCGAGCTTCCCCTGGCCCTGAGGTTGTGAGACAGCAGCTCGTCGGAGCACTAGATCCCCTGCTTTGAATGCTTTGTTCTTCACTCAGGCGTTGTAATATCGGGCAACTTTCTGTCTGTAGGCTGCCATTCGAACCTGAGCAATCTCCCGCCTTTCTTCCAGTAGGTCGAGGTTGGCTCTGAGACTTTGCACGTTTTGAGGTTCGTCGAATGTCACGACTCGTGCCGACGGGAGTTTAAGCTCGATCGGGATGACGGCTTCCATACCAAAGGCTAGAGCAAAGGGAGTCTCTCCTGTAGGCAACCTCTGGGTGGTCCGATAAGCCCATAGCACATGATAAAGTTCGTCCGCCCAAGTCCCTTTTGCTCTTTCGAGCCTGGTCTTAATCTCCTGCAAAAGGGTTCTGTTTGTTACCTCGGCTTCGCCGTTCGCCTGGGGATGGGCCACTGACGTGAATTTGTGGGAGATGTTTAGGTCTTCACAGAATTCAGCAAATCTGGCTCCCACGAATTGCCGTCCATTATCAGTGATGAGGATTCTAGGCAAACCGAACCTGCACACGATCGATTTCCAGACGAAATCCTGCACTTTCGCTTCTGTGATTTTGGCTAGTGGCTCGGCCTCGACCCATTTGGTGAAGTAGTCGATCGCTACAAGGAGAAATTTCCTTTGACCAGACGCCATGGGAAAGGGGCCAAGAATATCCATTCCCCATTGCGCAAAAGGCCATGGGGCGCTTAAGGGTGTAAGCTCAGTAGCAGGCTGTCTCTGGATGTTGGTGTACCTCTGGCATCGATCACACTTTTTGACATATTCAATTGAATCTTGGTGCATGGTTGGCTAGTAATATCCTTGGCGGAGTAGCTTGTGGGATAGAGACCTGGCGCCTAAATGGCTTCCGCAAGCTCCCTCGTGCATTTCCCATAGAGCGTAGTCAGCTTCGGAGGATCGGAGGCATCTCAAGAGAGGCAGGGAGTGCGATCTTTTGTATAATTTGCCCTCATAGAGGATGTACCGGGAGGCTTGATTTCGGAGTTTTCGGGCTTCTTTCGCATCCTGAGGGAGAATCCCATCTCTAAGATAGGTTATTAGCGGGTCGACCCAGCTGGGCTCGTGGTCGATCTCCATTACGAGTCGCGGTTCTTCCGTACTCGGTTGTTTTAAAACTTCAAAGAGAACGCCCTTTGGCAATTCGGCCGGAACCGATGTCGCCAGTTTGGAGAGAAGATCGGCTCTAATGTTCTCCGACCTCGAAATTTGCCTGATGTCGAAATTGTTAAAGGCAGGGATGAACTCCTTCACCTTTTCGAGATATTTGGCCATACTGTCCTCCCGTGCTTCAAAGCTCCCACTGACCTGCCCCACCACCAGTTGGGAGTCGCTGTGTACCCGGAGTTGACCTATTCCAAGCTCCTTAGCGATCCTCAATCCTGCGATCAGAGCTTCATACTCCGCTCCATTGTTCGTTGCGGGGAATTCGAAATGCAGAGCGTACTCCACAACGACTCCCTCCGGGCTGGTCAAGATCAGGCCAGCACCCGCGCCTGCCATGTTGGACGATCCGTCCACATGGAGGGTCCAACTGTTATCGGACGAACTGGCTTCTTCGTCGGGGGAGTTCGGCTGAGTACTCAGGTCATCAATTTTGTTTTGCTCAGGTTCAGCCTCCTCGAGGATGGTGCATTCCACTATGAAATCCGCCAACACTTGGGCTTTTATCGCCGGTCTAGGCTTGTAGTTGATGTCGAATTCTGTAAGCTCAATGGCCCATTTCGCCATTCTTTCGGAGGTATCGGCTCGGTGTAAAACCACCTTGATCGGTTGGTCGGTGAGTAACGTCACCGTGTGCCCTTGAAAGTAAGGTCGGAGTCTCTGAGCTGCAATCAACAAGGCGTAGGTCAGTTTTTCTAATTTAGTATACCTGGTCTCGGCGTCTCTCAACACGCGACTAATGTAGTAGACCGGTCGCTGGACTTTCATTTCCTCCTTAACAAGGACGGCTGCAAGGGCTGTGGGAGAGACTGCCAGGTACAAAAATAATTCCTCTTTGGGCTCGGGCTTTGCCAGCAGTGGGGGTGAGCCAAGATAGCTTTTCAATTCTTCGAACGCCTGTTGGCATTCAGGGGTCCAACAGAAGTTTTTCGGCTGCTTGAGAGTTTGAAAGAAGGGCAGACATCGCTCGGCCGACCTTGCGACAAAGCAATTGAGAGCCGTAATTCTTCCTGTGAGGCACTGAACCTCTTTGATCGACCTTGGGGCAATCATATCTTGGATGGCACGGATTTTCTTCGGATTGGCCTCGATCCCGCGCCCTGATACCATGAAGCCCAGGAACTTCCCCGAGGTTACCCCAAAGGCGCATTTGGTTGGGTTCAGCTTCATTCTATACTTTCGAAGAGCGCCAAAGGTTTCTTCGAGGTCGGTGACATGATTCTCGGAAGACCTGCTTTTCACGAGCATATCGTCCACATAAACTTCCATATTTCGGCCGATCTGCTCCTTGAAGATTTTGTTCACCAGTCGTTGATAGGTTGCACCCGCATTCTTGAGGCCGAATGGCATAACCCTGTAGCAGTAAAGGCCGCGATTAGTGATAAAAGCAATCTTTTCTTCATCTTCCGATGCCATCCTAATCTAGTTATAGCCGGAGAATGCGTCCATGAAAGTGAGAAGCTTGTGGCCCGAGGTAGCGTCCACCAGTTGGTCGATCCTGGGAAGGGGGTAGCTGTCCTTTGGGCAAGCTTTATTCAACTTTTTGAAGTCGATACACATCCTCCACTTGCCGTTTGCTTTCTTGACCAAGACAACATTGGAGATCCACTCTGGATAATTGACCTCCTTGATGAATCCGGCCTTGAGAAGTTTATCCACTTCCTCGGCTATCGCCTTCTGCCTCTCTGGGGCATGACTCCAGATTTTTTCTTTTGTTGGCCGATGTTTAGGGTCGACCGCCAGATGATGTTCCATGACTTCTGTCTCAATCCCCGGCATATCCATCGGGACCCATGCGAAAACGTCCGCATTCCTTCGAAGAAAGTCCACAAGATGCGTCCGCACCTCCTCCTCCAGGTTGGAGCCAATCAACACCACATGCTCCGCATTCCCATCATTCAAAGGAATTGGTATTAGGTCCTCAATCGGGCTGCCCCTCTCTTCAGCGAGGTCGTCGCACGCATCCAACCCGTCGACTGGACAAAGGTCCGCTTGATCGCTTCTTTGCAGGGCAATATTATAGCAGTGCCTGGCCAGCGCCTGGTCTCCCCGAACTTCTCCAATCCCTTTGTCAGTGGGGAACTTCAACTTCAAATGATAGGTTGAAACAATGGCTCTGAGGGCATTGAGGCCGGGTCGGCCAAGAATTGCATTGTAGGCAGAAGGTGCCTTTACCACCAGAAAATTCACCAGGGCTCTGGACTGCTTTGGATGCTGACCCGCGGTCACAGTTAGGGCTATCGTTCCTTCCGTTGGAACGGCATCACCAGTAAACCCTATCAAGGGGGAGCACATCGGCCTTAGATGACCGCCAAGAGCGGCCATTCTCGAAAAGGCACTGTAGAATAAGATGTCGGCCGAACTTCCATTGTCGATGAGAATGCGACGGACGTCATAATCTGCTATATTCAAGGAAACTACGACCGTGTCGTCATGAGGGAATTGGACTCCCTGGGCATCCTCTTCAGTGAAGGCTATGGGCTCTTCAACTTTTTGCCGCTTGAGGGGTGCAGCTGATGTGCTGGTTGCCTCCGGTCGGGATTCTCCCGAGATGACGTTGACGGAATCCGGCGAAGGCTGGTCATCCGGCCACCCTTTATCATCAATCATAGCCGGAGGTAGTTGTGCGGAAACCTCGCGGGAGGGCATCGGATGGGAAAAAAAGGATTGGGTGCCGGAAAAGATGGCCGGAAGCGGGTCCGTTGAGCGCTCCTTCAAGAACAAGGGTGCTGCGAAGACACAGCCCTTCCTCTAGCGCCAATCCTGTTGGTGCAAAAATTCGCCTGCGCCGGAGAAGCTGGAGTTGAGGAAGCCGCGGTCGCCGCCGGGACCTGCAAGGGAAGTCTAAACCGGAGGTGGGGTTGCTCCGGCAAGATCCTCCGACGCTCAAGTCAGTTCTCTGCCTCAACAAGAATGGAGTGCTCGAACGGAGAATTTAGCAGAGTTTTGAGATAAGGCAAAAGAGCTTAAAGAATAACGTATCTGAGTCCCCCTTTTATAGGCGGGGGAGGCACCGGACTGATGGCGACGTTTGTAACCGCCTGGTAGTGGGCCGCCCATGATCAGGGGAATTGATTGCGAAAGATAAAGGAGCAGACACGTGGCCATCATCATGGCCCGCCACATAAGGCCTGTTGTAGGTAGTGGAGCGGCGTCCATTACTGCTGGTTGTCAGCGAGTAGTGGGATCGTGTAGCACCTGCCGCAGGGAGCGGAGCAACATCATAGCTGTTGACACAGCCTGTCAGAGGGTAGTGGGATCGTGCAGCACCTGTCGCAGGAGGAGGTGGAACCGCATGGAATCCGCTACAGGAAGTGGAACAGGATCATGGCAGTTATTGTTATCTACCAAGGGACACGGATCTGTTGATCAAGGCTCGGCAGTGGTCGGAGTTCGGCCTTTGTAGGAGTCCGGGAGGAGTCCCCCTTTCGGACGAGGTCGCGGGTGGAGTAGGGATCCGGACGGAGCCACCCTGCTGTCGATGGCAGAGCCCGGCTCCCGTAGGAGTCCGGGCGGAGCCGTTCTGCTGTTGATGGAGGAGCCCGGCTCCCGTAGGAGTCCAGGCGGAGCCGTTCTGCTGTTGATGGAGGAGCCCGGCTCCCGTAGGAGTCCGGGCGGAGCCGTTCTGCTGTTGATGGAGGAGCCCGACTCCCGTAGGAGTCCGGGCGGAGCCGTTCTGCTGTTGATGGAGGAGCCCGACTCCCGTAGGAGTCCGGGCGGAGCCGTTCTGCTGTCGATTTCGACTGTGGATAATTTATACCCAACAGGTCTTATCTAATCAGTCATCATATGACTGATCTAACTGGCATGGGCAAAATAAAACCGCTAAGCAACCTAATTCAAGACCCAATCTTCCAAATTGGTCAGGTAAGTGAAGAATAGTGGGGGTCCCCCCGTTGCCTTTCTTAAACACCAATGAATTGGCTAGGTTAGCTAATAGAATCAATTAAATAATTATGTCTCATTAACTTACCTTAGAAACCAATAAATCGATTGATCAGAATTGGTTAGCTCAAGCGAATCGGGCTCAAACTAACGAGCCAAATTAGGTCCTTAGATTAATCGATTCTACATATGGGACTTAATCAATTTGATCAACAATAATTGTATAATCATTAACTTAATTGATCTAACTCAATTCAATACTTGACTCGATTTGATCAATTACTTAATCGAATTAGATCCATATGACTCAAATCAAAAATTCTAGATATAATCCTATTACATAATCTAATTTTTAAATTTTTTATGACCAAAACTCTCATGCACAAACATAAATTTTATATTTTAAAATTATATTTTAGATCTAAATTCTTTGCATGAAAGTAAATTTTAAAATATAAAAATAATTTTCAGATTTTAACATACAAACATATGTCACATATATGTATGTATAATTAGATCTAAACAAAATTTTAGATCTAAGTATGATATCATATATCTCATATACTAATCATAAATGAGATTAAAAATAAATTTATGAACTAAATATACAATCATATATCATATATATGAATCAAAATTTAGATTATAAAAAAATTTTAGATTTCATGCATGCATCTATATTTCACATGAATATTAACTAGAACTCTTTTTAGATCAAAATTTAGATCTATGCGTGCAACAACATATCAACTATATGTTCTAAAACTAAATTCAAAATTAAATTTTAGATTTGAAGATCCATCCATACATCTTATGTATCAAAGAAAAAATTAAATTTGAAATCTTTTAAAAAATATGTATATCAAAATTTAGCATATAAAAATCTGTGATTCTGATACCACTGTTGAAATTCTGAGTTTGGTGCATGCATATATATTTCAAAATTTTTATTTTTTTAACACCACAGTGAAGAATAAGAATAAAATATTTTTAATTTAAATTTTATATACATAAAAATATAAAATCACATGGATCTATTTCATATACTGAAATTGATATATGTTGAAATTCAGATTGTGATCAAATCACATATTTGTTTTGCAATCTCTTTCTTCAAAACTGGATCTGAAAGAGATGATGCTCTCTGTTAATCATACAAATATCTGACCTCTATGAGTACCCACTTGGGATCAGTCTGGAATAGTCCTCTATAATCTGAATTTTGATTCTCCAAAATTCAGCCTGCTGAATCTGAACAAAGCCTGGATCACGTTCAATACTTGATCTTTCTCCTTGATTTTTTTTTTCTCCTCTTCTTTAGAGTTTCTCCTTACTATGTGCTACTACCAAATGCTAGAAATCAGTAAGAAAGAGGCATCCAAACTCTTTTGAGTATGGAACTCCTTCGAACGTGCATCCCAAGGAAGGGGTGTATAGAACACCCAAGAGAAGAGAAAGTGAGAGGAAGAGAGGGCGTGGGAAGAGACTTTGGGTGTGAGGGGCTATTGGTTTTGATGCTCTTGGGTCCTTAGGAGAGGTCTCTTTAAATAGGCATAAAGATTGAATCCTATTGAATCTCATAATACAAGTCCTACTTACATTAGGATTTCTATTAACTTAAGTTATCCAACTTACATTAGGAAGCCCATTAGGTGCCAACTATTAGAGCCTTTGCACCCATAATTAGACATTCTCTTTTGCACCCAAGAGACACCCCATATGAAAATTAAAGGCCCTCTAATTAATGGACATGCCCAAATTGATCAAATCAAAGTGGCACCCCATAATAATTATCAAAGAAATTCATAAGGGATTTGCATCTTTAATTTATATGATCCATAACTTTAGACACCCAATAATTGGAGTCTCATGAATCTTATTCATGTAGGTTATTAGTAGGTAATTAAGTTAGAATTATCTTATCAAATAAGTAATCCCAATAGAAAGAGAAATTGGATCCAACCATATGCTAGCAAGGTTACTATGAACCCAATGAATTTCTCTAAATCCAATTGATACTTCATAAGCTCAATTTCTGATTTTAGATCTCATTCTTTTGTTGTGTGATCCATAGGTTCAATTCTATTTGGTAGTGAGATATACAATGATCTCTATCATTATATCATTGAAATTTTTTTCAATGAGTCGAAACAATTTCACTCTAACTCAGCAAGAATTGTCGATCCAGAATAATCCTAGTGAGCTCTCACAATTCACCAATGACACCTAGCAGTATGTAGTGACAACCTAGTAAAACTAAAATAAATCTCTAGATATAGTTAACGTGTGATTTAGTCCCTCTATCGTGAGTTTCGATTAGATGGCAGGTCATGGATAAATCATCAAACCTCAACATCAGTCATATGATAGATTGATTAGCTCAAGTCCAGTTGTGACTTCTATGAAAACTCTTTTTCATCAATCACACTGTTGTGGTTACAGACTCTTGGACTTAGCCTCTCAAATCCTATAAGACTACTTCTTTCTATCAAGATTGATAGATCCTATCTTGATGCGCATTTCACTTTTACAGTAGACCAACTGTCGCCAACATCCATTACAAGGGCTCATTGAGACCTATGTTTATGTGCTAATCAAACTCCAGCAGTCTCACTACGAGTAGCAGTACCATCTCAAGTTAAAGAACTAGTCACATAACTACAGCATCGAGACAATCACTGATGATTGAATAGAAATCTAAGTGATCTCTCATATGATCACGCTCAGTGCCAGTTGTTCTCTAACAACCATCTGCACTTATCGTCTTGTGTCTCTACACAGTAGATTAGAGATCTATCTATCCCAAAAGAAGTGATTTGTGCACCAATCTATCCAGATCTATCATCATCCTCATGATGATATTATGATCGAGAGCCTTTAAGAATTAAATACATGTCTCTAATTCTCAACATTTAAGAATATGCATCAAAACTAATTTCATAGATGATTCAAGGACATATTACACTTGAATGAAAAAGAACTTGCCTCTTTTATTGATCATATCAATATATTAAGTATAAAATTATATCCTAAATATATTATAATATATCAGTCATATTGACTTCTAAGATATATATCTAACAGGATGATCATCAGTGGCCCGCAACTTTCTTTGGGGCATGCTCCTTCCAACATATGCCGATAGGTTGGAGGGTCAAAGTGTTGGCATCCAATAGAGAGACGTCATTGACTTCATCATTTAGATAAATTTCTTTAATACTACTTTCCCTTTTTGTATATTTTTAGTAATTGACTGACTTGCTTCTGGAGCTTGGTCCTTATGTCGTCATTTTTATAAACTCTATCAAGACTGCAAGGGCGAAGGTCATCGATGCCCATAAAGATGTTGAGGCCCTCCAGGTGAGGACCAATAAGGTTGAGGTGACAATCGAGGTGGCAAAAGCAATGGCTGAGGCAGCAAAAGTGGTGGTCGAGGCTGCACAGAAAAAGACTGAAGCCAACCTTCTAGAGGAAAAGAAGAAGTGTCGGATGGACTAAGAGAAGATTTCTGATGCCGAAGAAAAAAAAAGAAAAGTCAGGTCATCGAGACCAGTCGGTTGGTGGTTGAGGAATTCTACGCCTCCCAGAAGTTCACCAATGAGAGGGTTGAGTTCACTGAGGAAGCTTTCTTCCTTGGACAAGATTTGCTTCAAGAAAAGATAGCTACTCACCTCCCCAAGTTGGATTTGTCCTTTTGGACAAGGGGGAGGCTAGTGATGACCAGCCTTCAATCAATCCATTTATTGAGGAACAACCTTAGCCAAAGCCTGCTATTGCCGACGTGCCATCTTAGTTGAAGCCCACGATTGTCGAACAAGCCTTTGAACTAGTGGTGGAAGTCCCCCTGGATTCATTCGAAAGTTCCTCCATCTGAGGTCATTAATGCTTCCATGTAGACTTGTAATTTTGTCTCTTTGTTTCTCCTCCTATATAGAAAGAAACCTTTTATTAATAAAGGAACTCTTTTTACCTTCAAGTCCCCCCCTTTTTTCTGATGTTTGTCACATTCATCTCTATGTAGTCTAGCTAGTGTTGACTCTATGGATGTACAGTCATTTGTCATCACATCGAGCCCTTACAAAGATCGTGGCCTATCAGCATCTGAGTGAGGTTCTTGAGAAGGAGGTCTATAAGGCTAAATAAAGGAATTTTGAGGCAAGCCAAAGGGCTTCAAAGAGGGAGAAGACCTACACTGAGGCCCTTGTGGAGGTGAAGTGCTTAAGGGAGAACATCAGGCAAACTGATGATATATACCTTGGAGAAGGCTCGGTTGGCCAAGTTACATAAAAAGTCAAACAAGGTCACTAAGGAAGCGAAGTGGGGTGCTGCTAAGAGAACCACGTGACTTTGCAACAAACTTCACTCAGCTCAAGAAAAAATTGCTGTTCTGGAACACCTTTTGGATTCAGGCAAAGCCTTTGAAGAAGCAAAATGGGGCACACCGAGAAGGTTGTTTGACTTCGGAATTAGCTCCATAAATCATAGGAGAGGATCACTCTCCTAAAATGCTTGATTAATAGGGAGAGGTCAGCAGTAGCAGAGCTTCGATTGGAGCTGGCAGAGAGTAAGGGACAACCAACTTTGCCACAAGTCAAATAGATGGAAGTGAAGTTTGCCACGAATTAGTTCGGGCTCATCCATGGGGTGCTGAAGGTGTCCTTAACAGCCTACAAACTTGGCTTTAGGAAATGCAAGTCCTTGGCTAAGCAGCTCTTCCCCAAGATTAACACCGATCTCCTTAAGAAGCTACCTCCTGATAACTTAAAGCTTTCTGTGGTCATTGTTAATGTAGTGAATGAAGGTGAAGGGGAACCTTCTCAGAGTATGATTGATCCCTCATCTAAAGCTTAGGATTGATTACGCATTTATACTTTTTACCCCTCCTTTTTTGGCCAACTCTAACCTATAAATACTGTGGTCGGTTACCCTAACCTTCGAAATTAATAAAATATCATTTTATGTCTTTTAGTTCTCTTTCTATGACTAAATTTTTACCTTATGCATCTATGGTTGACTTTATGATGCCGTCTTCACTTGGGTAGTCATTGGATTAACCTTAGAGGTGTGCTAGTGAGGTCTCCATTCCTCTAGTCCAGGCTCCTTAAGTCAAATATAGGTTTGAGACCCCGAGGGTCATTTGTTATGTTTAGGACATCCAAGTTTTGGCTTGTTTAGGATCTTGGATTTGTCATCCTTTAGGTTGGCTTTTCTCGATCATTGGAGTCCTACTATTGTGGCTATGTTCATTTAGAAATGAAGCACCCTTCTTATGATTATTTTATTTGAAAATAAAGTACCTTCGAGGAACTTATCGTGGCTATATTCATCCATAGATGAAGCACCTTTCTCATGACTATTTTCATTAAAAAATAAAGCACTTTCAAGAAACTCATCATGACTATATTCATTCGTCGATGAAACTATTGGTGAAGCATAGGCGATTTCATACATGTATTTCGAAATTTTTTCAAAAAAATTACAATGAAAGACAACTAGATTAATCAAATTAATCTAACATACATATGATCTAATCATCAAATCAATATATTCTAAGATCTATGATATGATATGTTGTATATAAAATCTAAAAGAAATACTAAAGATAAAATCAGCATGCATGCATGTGAGCAGTAGATCATATCTACTTCTAATCTGAGTTCAGAACTCGATACCTGAGTATGGGTCGATGATCACCACTATTGAGAAGATGGTAGAGAAGGTCTTTTCTGGGTGCTTACAACCACACATGCATCCGGCCTCTATGAGAAATCTACTCAAAATTTGATTTGATCGATCTTCTCGAGAGTGCTAGCTCACACGAAGATCTTCTTCTTAGTTGAACTAGATCCTTTCTTCAAATCTCTAAAACCTTTTCAGAGATTGAAGATGAACTTCTGGAGGAGATGAAGAGGTGAAAGAAAGATGGAGAAGAAAATATTTTTTTTCTAATTTATTCCCTCTTCCCAAACCCAAAGGATCAGAAACTTGAAATTCAGGTTTTTATGCACACCCTAAGAGAAAGGACTCTCCTCTCTTTTTTTCACACCATGAACCATGCCCATGTTGGGAATAGTGTCTCAAAGCCAATCGTCAGTCTGTTGACGGTTGTGCTCATTTTTGTATTTGTACATGAATTATGAATTAATAAAAATTATTTTGGTATTTTTTCATCACAAAATATTTCATCTTCTAATGAACTCCTATGTTGTGGTGAAGTCCTTAGGACTATTTAGACTCGATAAAGGAGGATTTATCGTTTAGTCCTTAAATCTGTTCGCGACCAAATGATACGTTGTTACCAAGGATGACAATGTTTATCAAGCATAGGTCGTTGTGTGCCATATAGGTTGGTTGTCCTCTTAACCAATGAGTGTGGAGACACTGGTATGGCATACAGGTGAGATATAAGGGTACATCTGTACTGAACGTGACCGACTTCGGAGCTATTTCTGCTGTCAAAATTTGCTCCGATGGAATATGGGTATAAATATCCCTCCAACCTAAGACTGCCATGGTGACTTGCAAGCAACTCACTGCACTTAGGCACTGGACTACCTGAATTTTTAATTCAGTGACGGAAGACTACTGGGTGTAGTCAAGTACTTGACTTGTCGGTGCGTGTGTCAAAATGGGATTGACCACTCCAGTTTAGGAGCTGTGTACAGTCGTATTTTAATTTAGCAAAACCTTGGCCAGGGTAGTCCTTGTGAGGAGTCACAGGACTGTTTGAGTTGAGCACGATTCGGATGATCTGATCAGGGTTGATAGTTTAACCTGTCGTCCTAAATATAGGGGTCAAAAGGATGAATTATACAGTAACCATATTCACGTAGGTTCTGAGTGTTGCGATTGCGACTCTTCAACCTATCCAGATATCGGGTACCATTGTTAGATGGTCACTTCGATTAGTACAGGAATTGGTTCCTGTGCTACCGACTTAGGTTAGAACCTGCGGGGTCACACACATTAGAGGTTCCTATCTGATCTGATGGCTGATGTAGAATCCTACATGTTTGAGACTCAGTGATCGAGAATCAAAATTCTCTGATCATGAGTTCCACACATTATGGGTACCGGGGGTCAAGGGTCCCACTGGTTGGGACTTTTCGATCAGGGTTACATATCGATGAATTCTGATGTCTGATTGCCCATCGAATTTGGACTCAGTATTTATGAGAGATTTAATTAGTGATTTAATCACTAATTAACTCAATTTGATTGAGTAATTATTTTTGGATCAAGTCCAATTGAATTGGATTCAGTTGGGTTTGACCCGATTAGGTTAAGAGTTGACCTAATCGTCAAGATGGTTTGGTCCCTAATTTGATCAAGGGTTGGGCTTAGTCAATTTTTGATTTGATTAGGATTTTATTGAGCCTAATTAAGCCTAATTAAGTTGGATTTAAATTAGTCTAATTGGACCTAATTTATTTGGTTCAATTAGGTTGGTTTAAATAATTAAACCACCTTGACCCAATCTCCATGCGCTACCTCACTTCCATTGCACCCATTTGAATTCATGAGAAGGAACTTCTCATAAATTTTTTTCTCATGCCAAGCCCTCTCCACACCCCACTTTAATGTGCCATATGAATGGATAAGGATGATTGGTTGGCCATTCAAATTCAAAATAAAGTTTGAATTTGAATGGGCAATCAATCTTTGCACCTTATCCCTTTTTTTACGTCCTATTTATTACATGAGAAAAGGTTTCTCATGAAATCACTCCATGCATAATTTAAGCCATGCCTCATGCCTTTAGTGGATAAGGGATGAGTTGGTGTCCATTTGAATTCAAAATTTGATTTGAATTCAAATGTGCAATTACTCATCTTTATCCTTTCTTTTGGATAAGACGTTTGACGTTGTTATAAAAGGAGGAGAAGAGTAGGGCATGCAAGAAGAAGATTTTTGAAAAAAAATTCTGGGGCGTGAGAAGTCTTGTGCGTGAGAAGAAAGTCCATATCCTTCCAAGAGAAAAAGAAAGAAAAGAAAGAAAAGTGGGTGCAAGGTTTCCGGTGAGTTTCCTAGAGTTTTAGCCTGGGGTTCGAGAAGTGAGAAAGTGAGCTACGAGTGTTATGAGCTCACAAAATCTCAGAGAGATCTTTAACATCCTCTCAAGCACCTCTGTTGATGATCCGAAGCATCTGAAGAATCGACAGACATCGATCGAAGGAGTTCGATCAGCATCGACCATCAAAAGGGCTCTACAACGAGCTAGCACTCGTGAGGAGTCGATCAGACTGGAAGCTTCATGTGGACAATCCGCAGAGACCAGACATACTGTGTGGCTGTATCGTGATGATCAGACTCTCCGACGGTGATCAGATTGCAGCAATCTACTACCCGCACAAAGGTATTATGTTCTGAACACATTACAGTAAAGTGTTTACTGTTCGAATTTGAATTTCAAATTTAAATGAATGCATGCTATATATCATATTTAGATTCTAGTGTAGGGTAAATTTATATTAATTAATTAGATTAATTAATATTTTTTTACTGTAAAATCATGATTTTGAAAAAGTTTTAAAATTACCATTTTACCCCTACATTGAATTTCCCCACAACCCAAACTTCCACCACATGAAGAACTCTTTTCTGGTATCTTACACACATAAAAGAAACCACAAAATCCTCTTTTATAGGCATGTCAGGAGGTGGGGTCAAGAGTCCTAGTGATCCTGAACTCTTACAAGATTCTGCTTTCCTTCACAATTTCATATCCCAAAATATGCCAAAAAAATATGGGATGCTCTTTTCCATATTTTTATTCGATAAATCAATTCTCCAACTAATCTCTCACAAAATAGCTCCTTAAAATGTTACATATATAAGGATAAAAAAATTTATTGGCAAGGAGAGGTTGATCTGGATGAGAATAGATTTTTCTGATAAGGAATATTTTGAAATCCAAGTTTAGAACCTTTCTTTTATCAAAACCAAGTCTGATTTAGACATGAGATAGATAAGGAAAAAGACTCTTTGGTGTAAAAATATCTCATACAAAATAATTTTGTGTGTGAGATATATGGTGTGTAATCTGAGTTGGCACAGGGAGAAGAGTCCTATTCCAATAAGGACTTTAAGTTTTCTTATTTGAATCCAAATCAAATCACATCTGATTTAGCCCAAATAAAATATATGAAATCTAATCTAATTAGATTCATTAATTTTTAATCAAATTAAGAATTGATTGAATCAAAATCTTGATTAAATCAGAGATAATTCTTCTTTAGCAATTAGGTCATCTCATAACCTAATCGGATTAAACCTAATTGAATCTAATTCAATTAGATTTTATTTAATCCTCTTTGCTCAATCAAATTGAGCAATCTAATTACTAATTAATTCTCCATTAATTTACTAATACTTGATAAATTAATTTATTATAACTTTTGTATAAGATTAACCATCACTCAAATTGATGATTAAGCCCTTGAATGATTCTCAATCATTGATCAACCACATGATCAATCAGAAACTTCTTTCGAGTGTGATCCCATAGGTTTGAACCTAAGCTGGTAGCACAGAAATACCTTTCTAAATCAATCAATGTAACCATCTAGCAATGATGACCCGACGTTTGGATAGGTCGAATGACGGTGAAGTAACATTCAAGAATCTATTGGCGTATGGTTACCGTATAATTTATTTCTTTGACCCTAATACTCGAGGATGATCTAAAATTTAATTGTCAATCTTAGATAAGTCATCCACATTGTATTTCATCTTTTTTAAATCCATCACATGGATTATCCGGGCTCAGATTTTACTAAATTGAAATAACTAATGCATATCTCCTACTAATTCGGAGGGGTCAATCTCATCTTAACTAATGCACCGACTTGACAAGTACTTGACTATACCCAAAAATCTTTTATCACTAAATTAAAAACTCAATTAGTCCAGCATCAAAGTACAGTGAGTTTCTTGTAAGTCACCATGGTGATCTCAGGTCGGAGGGACACTTATACCCATACCTTTTGTGAGCTATCCTTGACAGCAGAGTGCTCTGCAGTTGATCACGTTCAGTGATGATGTACTCCTACATCTCACCTGCATGCTATAGCAGTATCTCCATATCATTTGATTACAAGAATAACTAACACATATGGCACACAATGACCTACACTTGATATCGCTATTGTCTTAGTAATAGCATATTGTTTGATCGCGAACCAGTTTAAAGACTATGCGATAAATCCTCTTTTATTGATCAAAGTAGTCCTAAGGACTCATCACAATATAGGAGTTCATTAGAAAATATATCCTTGTGATGAAAAATACCATATAACTTTTATTATTTATCAATTTATATACATTTATAATTAGCACAATCATCAAACGATTGGCTTTAGGATACAATTCCCAACAACTTCCACTTGAACTAAAGCCAATCAGTATAGTATCATATATTCATCTTCGATTTATCATCTCAAACTCTTAAATATCAAGACTTTAGTAAATGAATTGGTCAAGTTTTTTTTTTTCATCGATCTTCTAAAGATTAACGTTATCTTAACAGATTTTTGGAATAAGGTGGTAGCGATGCAAAATGCCTAGTAAGCTAATGGGACTTCAGCTCCTTGGCATGAGCTGACTCCGGTGCTGTACAATACAGCAGGACCATCATCAGAGGATGCCACTCCTAGCTTGTCAGTGAACCTGTACAATTATATAGCTTCCTTGCAAGCATCGAATGCTGCAATGCATTCTGTCTTGTAATTTGAATTTGACTATATTTTTCTACTTGGAATCTTTCCAATAGATTACTCCATTATTTAAGGTAAGGATGTATTCTAACATATTCTTGCTATTATTATGTTTAACCAAAAAATAAAATTATACTCCATAAATTTTAAGTCAGATTCTCTATAACCGAGTCACCAATCCTTAGATTTCTTAAATACTTAAGGATGATCTTCCAGTGATTATCATCTGAATCTTTTAAGTATCCACTCACTACCCTAGTGAGTATACCATATCCGATCTCATACATGGTATACATGATAGAATAAATTCTACTCATAAACACTCTATGTATGTTGGACTGAAAAAACCCAAGTAGCCTTTTAGATCTATCTCTATAGATCTTCATCACTAGGATGAGAGATGCTTTTCTCAAAATTTTTTATGGAGAATAATAATAACAGTAAAACTTTTATTTTCTATAATGTAAGGAATGTTATTTTCGATTAAGAGAATTTTATTTACATACAAGACAAGAAATGCACTCATAGAACTATTAACCCATTTGTATTTGTAGGGTTCTTCTTCATTCTCAATGAAGCCATGCATTTTGATCACTTATCAAAATATACATTTCAACTCCAAAATATTTAGCATTGCCACAAGAGAAAATATCTTGTTATGATCAATACCATAATATTGACAATATCCTTAGGCAACCAGACAAACTTTGTAGGTCTCCACCTTCTCATCTGCACTACTCTGATCCTATTGGAGATCCACTTACACTCTATGGATTTTACCACTTCGAGTGGATCAACGAGTATCCATACACCGTTAAACTTTATGGACTTCATTTCGGACCTATGGCTCCAAGCTATTAATCGGAGTCGAACCTCTGCATGGCATCCATGTAGGTAATCAAATTCTTGTTATTCTCATCGAATTCAACAGATCATGTTTTAAAATCTAGATACTGAAGTATCTATCCGACAGATACGGTACTCTATCGAATCTCCTTAATGGTGCCTCTACAATGGGTTTCAGGTATGTTTAATCAAATTCGATTCTATGGGTTCATTAGATTGTGTCGGTTCTTCTACCTGTTGAACTTCATAAGTTTCACATTAAACGCATCAGTACCTTTACCAAGGTACTCTTTTTTCTAAAAAAAATACTATACAACTCTTGTTCTTTAGCATGATAGAAGTTATATCCCCTAGATCCTTTGAGATTATTCTACAAAATAATATATATATAGGATCAAGATCCAAGCTAATCTATTTGTAAATATTTGATATAAAATAAACACTCTCAAACCCCAAGGTAAGAAAGTATCGGCTTATGCCTAGTCCATATCTCATATAGAGTCTTTGCAACTGATTAATTTAGAATTCAGTTCAGAATATAATAAGCAGTCTTAAGAGCATAACCCTAAAAAGAGATAGGCATACTTATAAATTCCATCATGGATTGAACTATGTCTAACAAAGTCGATTCTAATAAGAAAAAATTCTATTCTCTTCTAGATATGTCAAAAATTCATCGAAAGGGTATTTTCTTCTTTGATCTGATCGAAGAGTTTCAATACTCTTTTCAATTTATTTCTCTATCTTATTATAGAATTATTTGAATATTTTAAATAATCTAAATTTATGACAAACATATTCGTAGATCTAATACATCAGTATGTATCAGATTTAGAACATCATTGGCTCATTCATCTTTTTCAGTAAAAGGTAACTTGATCATCTTACTAAGGAGATAAGATAGATAAGTTGATATGATTCACAATCATTAACTTCAAAAATTATCACCTGTTGATCCTATTCTTATTTATATAATCGAGCCTAAATTGCCAAAGGTAGACTTCCATGACATTATCTACTTTAGGGAGTTTGTTTGATTGTGTACAATACACTAACAGGTTGTGACTATTCATAAATATCATTTCTCAGTTATCTACATAATTTTAACATCATTCATAATGATATCATAAAATCATTAGATAATAGTGACAATCACTAAAATGATATTCTTAAAATTGAAAATAGGCTTGATGATTCCTAAAATCAGGATTGAAATATAACTTCCAACTCCAATGTTCAGGAATCTCTTATCGTTTTCAAATTTTCTACTAACATGAAGTCATTGTAACAATTTGCATAGACTTCTGATATCCAATACCCAAGTAGTAGTGTCATAGATAGAGAAATTACAAGATGTTATTATATAAGTATCTTATTCAGTAACTCTTTACTGATTTCTCTTCCTTTACCTGTTCAGATCAAGGGACTCTGTCAGACCAGGTTAATCTTAGACTCTTTTTTCAGTTCAGACTTATTAGCCCAAGCATGACTCTTTTGCACCTTCTTTTCTTTTTTTTTTTTAAAGAATTATTGTCATATTGAAGACACATCTTTAGAGGTGCGAAAGAACTTCTTCAACATTTAAAGAATTTCTCCCATCGAGCATCATCGAATTTACAACTAAATTCATATTTTTCATTACTCTCAAAAATACCACATGGTGATTTGATCATGTGGCCACTTCTAATAAGTATTTTGATCGCATCACATGTTTGGATGTGAAAACTTCAGGTGTTGGATCCATAATCATATTTAGGATCCATTCGTGCTCTAGAACTATTTGCAACTTTTGATACCAATTATTAAAGTTGGATCTTATAAATCAGTCTCTATCAAACAGTGAATGGAGCAACGGACATCTAGCCATAACTGAAAGAAAAATATAAGACCTCTATGTTTATGAATTGATTGAGCCTAAAGACTTGGACTTTAGTCTAAAGGTTCTCTCACTATTTTAATCGAATTGGTAGCCTCTACCTCCAATCTGAAAATTATCTTAATTTTTTAGTGGATATTAGAATCCACACAGACTGCATACAAGTCCGAGGATGGCTCGGTCAACCCATATACATTTATGGATAGATTTTCAACCAATTATTTCTCTAAATAATTTTTAGTAATTAATTTTGCCTCAGATTTCATTTCAGTAGATGATGGGCCTCCACTGAAAGTTTTGATTAGGTCAAACCATTAACATAAACCTACTCAGTTTTTCTAGCTAATAAATGATCAGACCCGAGGATGGCTCGATCAATCCAACCATCATCAGATAGTACAATAAAATCATCATATGATGAATGATAATTCCATCATTCAGAGAGAACACCAGACGGATGGCGGCTGCAATGTCCATCAAAAATAATAGATCCATTATCATTCACCTTAATGGGAGGCTATGATCTATTTATCCCCATAACTAGCTCATTTTATGGACCTAATAATTTAAAAAATTTAAGAATCAGTTTAGAGAAGAGATCAACCAATAAACCACAATCCTCCCACTGACTTCACTAAGTCATTGAATTGGATCAGGGTCATGTTGGTTGAAATGGCACCTAGATCAGTCACACTGATCAACCTTAATGACATGGGTCAACTCAAATCATTTAGTAGTCTAATCAAGATATAGTTCATCAAATTGGCCAGGTAAGTGAGATCGATAGGAGGGTTTGTTAAGCTTGCCTTAGACACCATCAAAATCATCAGATAGCTACTCCCAATTAAAAACCATCAGTCGAAATGCCAAACTTATCTTGGACACCAATTGGTTAATTAGTTTTGATTTTACCAATCTAATGATTCAGGTTCAACCACTGAGCTACAATCAAAGTCCATTTGGTCTAATCAAAGACATGGACTTGACCATCTACAACTATTGTATTGATTTTATAAAAATTATGATTTAATCTAATTCAATATTTGGTTAGATTTAATTAATTTTTTAGTTAATCTATTAACTCTTTGATTTTAACTTTAGGTCTAACCTAATTAAGAGGACCTCATTTGAGCTAACCCATACCCCCATGTTTTATGCGAATGACATTAGATCTTTAATTCATAATTCTAGATCTAATCGATTCTACCCTTAATTCTCAATTAAGTTCAGCATCAACATAGGTTTAGGTTATAGTTTGAAATAATTTCAACCTTTTATTTTGTAAATAATTTACAATAAATATTATATAAAAATTTTTTATTCTGAAACTGGATCGACTCAATCAACATTGAGCCGGCTACACAAAGAGACTGGGTCAACTCAGTTCAAAACTGAGTCAGCTCAATAATTTTGTGAGTACGATTCAAAAAGTTTAAATATAAAAAATCTTGCATAATTCTAAAATAAAATCAATCATAATACTTTTAGATCATATCTAAAATTTTTTATAATTTAAGATGTTATTTTTTTTATGATTAAAATAATTTTAATCACATAGATTAGATGTTTTACATTTCATACAACTTTGTATCACATACAACAAACTTAGGATTTCAAGATCTAAAATTTTATAGAAAATTAAGTTTTTTCTTTCACATTCTTCTTCATGGGATCTAATCACATAACACCCTACATGTCATAAGAGCAGCCCATCGAATGGGAGAAAAGGGCCTTTAAACTCTTCTTGCTCCTATGATCGGACGGCTTGGTAATCAACCCAATCCAAGTATTTGCTAATTAGATCATCTAATCTAATCACATATCATATATACTTGAATTTAGATTTAATCTAAATTATATTAGATCTGATTACAATCTTAGATCACATCTAAATCAGATCATAAACATCACATGCATA
Source organism: Elaeis guineensis (assembly GCF_000442705.2). Lineage (NCBI taxonomy): Eukaryota > Viridiplantae > Streptophyta > Magnoliopsida > Arecales > Arecaceae > Elaeis > Elaeis guineensis. Next base: position 483,696 of record NW_027332420.1, read on the forward strand.
ACATAAAATTAGATTTTATCAACGATCAGCATAAACTAGGATAACCTTTTCACTGTAAGGGATAAACCCTACAATAGGACAACCTTATGTTAGTTTGTGCGATCAATCATGAATTAAATTTAGATCAAAATATCATATATCAGATCTAAATAAAATTAAAATTCAGATTTAATATGCACATAAATCATGTCATAATGAATCTAGGCTATGATACCACTGTTGGGATGCGTAGATGATTTGATGCATGTATTTTAAAATTTTTTCAAAAAAATTATAGTGAAAGATAACTAAATTAATTAAATTAATCTAACATGCATATGATCTAATCATCAATTTAATTTACTCTAAGATCTATAACATGATATGTTGCATATAAAATCTAAAAAAAATACTGAAGATAAAATCAGCATGCATGCATGTGAGCAGTAGATCACATCTACTTCTAATTTGAGTTCGAAACTCGATATCTAAGCATAGGTCGATGATCATTACTGTTAAGAAGATGGTATAGAAGGTCTTGCTAGTTGCTCACAGCCGCACATGCGTCCGACCTCTATGAAAAATCCACTCGAAGCCCTGATCTGATTGATCCTCTCGGGAGTGTTAGCTCGCGTAAAGATCTTCTTCTCAGCTGAACTGGATCCTTCTTCAAATCTTTAAAATTTTTCAAAGATTGAAGATGAACTTCTAGAGGAGATGAAGAGGTAAAAGAAAGATAGAGAAAAAATAATTTTTTCTAATTTATTCCCTCTTTCCAAACTCAAAAGATCAAAAATTTGAAATTCAGGTTTTTACACACACCCTAAGAGAAAGGACCCTCCTCTCTATTTTTTACATTATGAACTATGTCCAAACTTCTAGCACATGAAGAACTCTCTTCTAGTATCTTACACACATAAAAGAAATCACAAAAGCCCCTTTTATAGGCATGTAAGGAGGTGGGGTGAAGAGTCTAGTGATCCTGGACTCTTACAGGATTCTGCTTCCATTCACAATTCTACATCCCAAAATATATCAAAAAAATATGGGATGCCCCTTCCCATATTTTTTCATAATAAATAGTTCTCCAACTTATCTCTCATAAAAAATCTCCTCAAAATATCGCACATATAAGAAGAAAAAAAATTATTGGCACGGAGAGATTGATCTGGATGAGAACAGATTCTCCTAATAAGGAATATTTTGACATCCAATTTTAGAACCTTCCTTTTATCTAAACCAAATTAAATTGGAACATGAGATAGATAAGGGAAAGAACTCCTTGGTGTGAAAAATCTCATGCAAAATAATTTTGTATGTAGAACTAAATCACATCTAGTTTAGCCTAAATAAAATATATGAAATCCAATCTAATTAGGTTCATAAATTTTTAATCAAATTCTAATCAAATTAAAAATTGATTGAACCAAAGTTCTGATCAAATTAGGGATAATTCTTCTTAGCAATTAGATCATCTCATAACCTAATCGGATCAAATCTAATTGAATCCAATTCAATTAGATTTTATTTAATCCTCTTTGCTCAATCAAATTGAGTAATCTAATTGTTAATTAATTCTTCATTAATTTACTAACACTTGATGAATTAATTTATTATAATTTTTACATAAGATTAACCATCAATCAAATTGATGATTAAGCCCTTAAATGATTCTTAATTGTTGATCAACCACATGATCAGTCAAAAACTTCTTTTGAGTGTGACCCCATAGGTTCGAATCTAAGCTGGTAGCACAGAAATATTTTTCTAAATCAATTGATATAACCATCTAGCAATAATAACTCAACGTTCAATAGATCGAATGATGGCGAAGCAACATTCAAGAACCTATTGGCGTATGGTTATCGTATAATTCATCCCTTTGATCCTAATATTCAAGGACGACCTAGGATTTAACTGTCAATCTTAGATAAGTCATCCATATTATATTTTAATCCTTTTTAAATCTATCACATGGATTATCAGAGTCTAAATTTTACTAAATTGAAATACACTAATGCATATCTTCTACTAATTCGGAGGGGTCAATCCCATCTTGACTCACACACCAACTTGACAAGTACTTGACTATACCTAAAAATTTTCTATCACTGAATTAAAAACTCAGTTAATCTGGTATCAAAGTATGGTGAGTTACTTGTAAGTCACCGTGGTAATCTCAGATCGGAGGAACATTATACCCATACCCTTCACGAGCTATCCTTGACAGTAGAGTGCTCTGCAGTTGGTCACGTTCAGTGATGATGTACCCCTCCATCTCACCTGCATACCTCCATACTATTTGGTTACAAGGATAACTAATATATATGGCACACAACGACCTACACTTGATGTCGCTGTCGTCCTAATAATAGCGTATCGTTTGATCACAAACCAGTTTAAGGACTGTGATAAATATTTTTTTATCAATCAAAGTAGTCTTAAGGACTTCATCACAATATAGGAGTTCACTAGAAAATATATCCATGTGATAAAAAATATCATATAACTTTTATTATTTATCAATTATATATATTTATAATTAGTACAATCGTCAAACGATTGACTTTAGGATATAATTTTCAACAAAAAATTCTTCTCATGGCTATTTTTATGAAAATAAAGCACCTTCAAGAAATTCATCATGACTATATTCATCTATAGATGTGTTAGATGTATGCCCTAGATGTCAGATTGGCTGACACATTCCTGTATAAATGTAAGGGCAAATTTATAATTTTGACTATAAATGAATAAAAGGATTATTCTACTATCACATTGTGTACATTATGTCTGTGATACATCCTTTGAGTTAGTAGGAATGTTAATTCATATTTTAAAAATTAAAAATTTAAGGCATGAATTTACATAACTAACTCATAAACAGCTCCTGACCATAGGATCATCACGAGGATGGTGATCGATCCGGAAGGTTGGTGTACGATCGCTTTCTTAAGATAGATGTGTATTGAGTCTACGGTGTAGAGACACCAAAGTGAGAGTACAGGTATTCATTGAGAATGAGAATACTGAGCATGACCACCTTGAGCAGTCATAAGGAAGTCTACCTTCTCATCGATGACTAGCTCGATGCTGCAGCTGTGTGTCTAGTTTTTTGACCTGAGGTACATCGATAGTTCACCTTGAGTGTGTTATAGTTTGACTACACTATAACTCAATCTTCTAGCCATTCAAATTCTGAGGTGTATGTTGGTTGTAGCATATTCATTGTAGGAACCAGATCGCACCAAGAAGGGATCAATCAACCTCGGTAGATGAGAGAAGTAGTCCTATGATGATCGAAAGATCGAGTCTTTAAGCCCATGGCCATGGCAGAGTGAAATAATGAAAAAAGTTTTTCATTAAGGTTTCACATCGAACTCGGATCAATCGATTGATTCATATGACTGATGTTGGATTTGACGAGTTCACCTTAACCCTAATTCAGTCGAAACTTATGATAGAAGAACTCAATCACACAGGTAGCTGCACCTAGAGGTTTGTCTTTATTTCTGATGGGTTGCCATCATATACTACTAGGTGTCACTGTAGATTTTGGGAGCAATTAGAATGATCTTGATGATCGATCATTCTAATTGTCTGAATCAGAAGAGTTCTGATCCATCGAAAGGAGTTTCGATGATGTCGATGATGAGATCATGACATGTCTCATTATCATACAGAAATAACCTAACTAGATCACACAAATAAGAGTTAGAGTCTGGATGTCATCAATTGAGCTAGCCCAGTTCGATTGATTTGGATTTGATCCAATTAGGTTCAAGAAAATCGTGCTAGCACACGATTGAGCCTAACTTTTTCTTCGTGTAATCTTTTCTATCTCGACTGAGCCAAATGTGATTTGACTCACCCAGAGAACCTTGAGAAGGTTTCTCATAGTCTGACTGGAGCCAATCTAGCTCAAAAAAAATTTCTCTTAATTCATGAGATGAATTTAAGACAACACTGCTAATTCCTATCACCTGCATTTTCATTTTAGGACATTGGTCAAACGTTGACCCATGGACCTTGGATTGAAGGCACTTGGCAAGAGGTCATTGGAGAGTTTTATGGAGTGTCCACTTGCTAAATTAGGCCTAAAGTGGTGTCATATTCAGATTGGGCGTGCACCCCAGTGGATAAGGATAGAGTCCCATGAGATGAGGACTCTGATCCCTTGATCAACTTGGACTGTTGGGCACAAATCTCACTGTGCTTATCCAGTTTGGTGCCAACAGTAGGAGGGATTGTGGAGATTTTTATCTAATATGGTCAGATGACATCACTCCACCAATCAAATTTTTTCCAAAATTAATTAAATTTTTTGATTAGTCGAATGATGTGGCACTGCATGGCGCAGCAGGGTCTATTTAAATCCTGTTTGCGCCTAGGGTTGAGAGACTCTATGCAATAACCAGCAAAAGTCTGAATTCTCTCCACTTCTCTATACCCCCTCTGCTCCTTCCCTCCCCTCTTCACATCCAAGAGGTTGGGCATCCATCTGGTGCTTGTCCAAGGCATGGTGGCTTTCTGATTAGAAGGCTGCAGAGATTTATCGAGAAGCTGCTGCTCCAGCTTCAGAAGATCTTTTGAAGATCTTCCAGATTAGATCCAGATCTAATTTTTGGAGCAAAGATTTGTGAGGAGAAGATGATCTAGATTCTACTCGAGTGGATATTGGTAGAGGCCAGAAACTGTGTGGCTATTTTAGAACCTCGGGCATTGCTGCGATCATCTACAGGGTAATCTAGTTACCCTAGAGGTATTTCTCTATTCCTCATATTTTTAGATTTAATTTTAGATTTAATATCAGATAATAAAAATTAAATCTAATAGATTTTAGATCTAAAATATCATAGGATAATTTTTTTTAAAATATTCCACCCCAGATCTCATGAGATCTGAAAGATCCTACAAGGAAAAAGCCGATTTTTCCTTCAACTGGTATCAGAGCCAGGTTGATGACTCTATTTTAGATCTAATTTAGATCTAATTTTTATTTTTATTTATTTGATATTAATAGATTTTAGATGTCACATCAGATATGATAGGATTTGAAATCAAAAAAATTTAAAATTAAATCTAAGTAGATCTAACATGTATGAGATGCATGACTAGACTAGGAGTAGTTTGATCTATGAATAGTCTTATAGTTTTATATTTTAATATGATTAAAATATAAATTAAATTTAATTTATTCTCTATTTTTTTGATATTATAAATATTATATTTAGATCAAAAAATAAAAAATAAAATTTTAATTAATACATAAGATTGATCTGTTGCATGCCTAGACTAGTTGTAGAATTATTCTAGTAACTGTCTAGAATAGATTTTATATTGAATAGTTTAATTTAAATCTTATTTTTCAGATGTTATATATGATGTATCAGATTTGAAAGTATGCTAATTAGATCAGATTTTAATACATGAGATGTATGCAAAGCATGTATAAGTTAGATATGAAATTATATATGTGATATGTAACTTAGATCTAACTAGTTTTGTAGTTAAATTAATATTTCTGATTAAGGTGTTCCTCATGGCCGTCCGGTCATAAGAATAAAGTAGGGTTTAAGATCCTCTCCTCCCATTCATTGGGGTGTTCTTATGGCATGTAGGGGTGCTGCGCATTCATCTTTAATCAGAAATTAAATTTATTTTTTTACAAAATCCTAGATCCTGAAATCTAAGATTTATTTACATATTTTGTTTATGAATCCAAGACTTAATTAATGAATTAAGCTTATAAAATTAAATTAGATCTAAAATTGAAAATTTCAGATCTAAGTCATTTTCATAAAATTGGGTTCGAACTTGGGTAGCTCATATAGGTCTAACGGTTGATCAAACCGAATCAAAAGTTAGTTAGGTGGGATCATAAAAGCTAATAATTGACCAGCCTAATAGGATTAAGTCTAGGTCAAGGTCGAATCACATTTAGATGTGACTCGATCAAGTTAAGACCTAATTTGGCTTAGTGGTTAGAGCCTGGATTGTAGACTAACCCAATTGATTCTGGTTCGACAATTTGATATCTAAGATAAGTTGGACAGATACGACTGACTAGTTTTTAATTAGGAGCTACTTGATTGGAATGTATTCTTGTCAAGTTAATGGCATATCCCTCCCACCGGTCTCACTTACCTGGCCATATGTGTCGATCCAGTTCTGATTTGAGGTGGCTAACAATTCGAGCTAACCCATCCACTAGGTTAGTCATAATTGTTATGACTATATCAAGTCAAGTTTAATGAGACCTAAATCAAATCTTCCTAAGAAAATATTAAGTCTAAGGTCTTCCACCATTATGGATGTGCGGGCCCTTCCCAGGGTTGATTGTTCTCGACTGGTTACAGTGGCTCAGTTGCACCGAGAAGATGCAACCATGTTCATTAGGCATTGGATGCTATGGATTAGAGGATGGGTTGTGCTCAATATTTTGGATACGGTGAGGGACCCAATCAGGAATCTAATTCGTGCAAATGGTGGGTCTGACTTAACTAAGGATTGGAGCAATATTCCGGGCACGATGAGCTTCATGAACTAGAGACCAAGTTTTGGGTGCACCATGATTAGAAATCATTGGACAAGAGTTGTCCACTCATCGGTTAATCCATCACCAATAACTGTTAAGTGAGGTGGTGAGCCAGTCGGTGAGAACGCACCACCCACTAGAAATCACTAATCATGGAGATTTTCACATCTCTACCTAGGGAGTGTAGGGATCTAAAAAAATAGTGAGAGCCTAATTTGTTTAAAAATGAAATCTCTAAACAAATTGGTTAAGTCTGATTACAAAATCTAACTAAAAAATTTTGACTCTCTATAGAAAACATGTCTGCGTCCAACCTCCTGACCAAAATACTAGACACTCACAGATTGACTGGATCTAATTTCAAAGACTAGTTGAGGAACTACAGAATTATTATGGGTTCCAAGAAACTGACTCATATCTTGGATCAGGACCCACCTACCATACCAGCACGTCTGACTACTGAACAGAGAGCATCTTTGAAAAAGTGGATGGATGACGATAACAAAGTCAGGTACTACATGTTGGGTGCTATGTCTGATGACTTGCAATGCCAGCATGAGAATATTATGACTACCCACCAAATGTTGGCTCACCTACAAGAGTTGTTTGGTGAACAAATTGCGTAGCCAAGTATCAAGTTTGCCAAAGACTTTTTAAGGCTAAAATGCATGATGGGCAGTTAGTCCAAGATCATTGTTTGTCAATGATCAAGGACCTTGAGGAGCTTGAGAAGCTCGGTGTCATCTTAGATAGGGATTTTCATATTGATGTGATCCTTCAATCCTTGTCTGATGCATATGGTCAGTTCATCATGAACTTTCATATACATAAGATGCAGTGTACCTTGGCTGAGTTAATGAACATATTGGTTACGACTGAGCTTTCTTTGAAGGGTTCAAAAGGCTCAGTCCTCATTGTGGAGCGGATTTCTTCCAAGAAAAAGTCTTTTGAAAAGAAGAAGAATTCTGCGAAGAAGCAGAAGGTGGATGAGAAGAAGAAGAAGACGGAATCGAAGAAGAAGGCTGCTGAAAAAGAAAATATTTCCACTGTAATTCAGATAGCCATTGGAAGTGAAACTATTAGATGTGTGCCCTAGATGCCAGATTGGCTGACACATTCCTGTACAAATCTAAGGGCAAATTTATAATTTTGACTATAAATCAATAAATGGGTTATTCTTCTATCACATTGTGTACATTGTGTCTGTGATACATTTTTTGAGTTAGTAGGAATATCAATTCATATTTTTAAGAGTTAAAAATTTAAGGCATGAATTTACATAACTAACTCATAAACAGCTCCTGACCATAGGATCATCACGAGGATGGTGATCGATCCAGAAGGTTGGTGTACGATTGCTTTCTTGAGGTAGATGTGTCTTGAGTCTACGGTGTGGAGACATCAAAATGAGAGTACAGGCATTCATTGAGAACGAGAGTACTGAGCGTGACTATATCGAGCAGTCATAAAGAAGTCTACCTTCTCGTCGATGACTAGCTCGATGCTGCAGTTATGTGTCTAGTTCTTTGATCTGAGATGCATCGACAGTTCACCTTGAGTGTGTTATAGTTTGATTACACCATAACTCAGTCTCCTAGCCATTCAAAATCTGAGGTGTATGTTGGCTGTAGCATATTCATTGTAGGAACTAGATCGCACCAAAATGGGATCTATCAACCTCGGTAGATGAGAGGAGTAGTCCAATGATGATCAAAAGATCGAGTCTTTAAGCCTATGGCCATGCAGAGTGAAATAATAAAAAAAGATTTTTCATTGGGGTTTCACATCGGACTCGGATCGATCGATTGATTCATATGACTGATGTTGGGTTTGACGAGTTCACCTTAACCCTAATTCAGTCGGGATCATGATAGAAGAACTCAATCACATAGGTAGCTGCATCGAGAGATTCATCTTTAGTTCTGATGGATTGCCACCATATACTGCTAGATGTCACTGATGGATTTTGGGAGCAATTAGAATGATCTTGATGATCGATCATTCTAATTGTCTGAATCAGAAGAGTTCTGATCCATCGAAAGGAGTTTCGATGATGTCGATGATGAGATCATGACATGTCTCATTACCATACAAAATTGAATCTAATTGGGTCACACAAACAAGGGTTAGGGTCTGGATGTCATCAATTGGGCTAACCCAATTGATTTGGATTGGATCCAATTAGGTTCAAGGAAATCGTGCTAGCACTCGATTGAGCTTAACTTTCTCCTCGTGTAATCTTTTCTATCTCTACTGAGCCAAATATGATTTGACTCATCCAGAGAACTTTGAAAAGATTTCTCTCAGTCTAAATGAAGCTTGTCCAGCTCCAAAAAGTCTTGTCTTAATTCATGAGATGAATTTAAGACAACACCTGCTAATTCCTGTCACCTGTCATTTTTATTTTAGGACATCTGTCAAATATTGACATATGGGTCTTAAACTGAAGAGAGCTCATTGGAGGATTTTTGTGGAGTGTCCATATGCCAAATTCACATTAAATTGGGCACCATAATCAGATTATGGTGTGAGCCCAATTGGATTAAGTGGGCGCCCCAAGTGGATAAGGATTGGAGAGACTTGATAAGATTGGACTCCTTGGTGCCAACTCTCTTTGTGCTTATCCAATGTTGGCACCAACTTTTGGAGATAAGGTGGGGTTCTTATCTGATGTGATCAGATGAATCACTCCATCAATCAAAATTTTTTAAATTTTATTAGAATTTTTTGATTGACCGAATGATGTGGATGGAGCTCAATTGTTGGGTGCCAACATACTTTAGATCAAGCCTTTATTGTGCTATTTAATTTGATTAAATTGGGTGCACAATGTGTGAAAGAATTAGAGAGTCCACACCTCCTAAAATCTGATTTTGGGGCATGGGCTATTGGATAGCACGAGAAGGGTGCATGCTAATCTCCTTATGGCGTGAGGAATCTTGGAGGGTCAATAGTTGGTGCCTCATCCCCTTTCCTTAAAGATAAGGACTAATTAATAGGTTTAAGGCTTTAAAAGAAAAAGTCCTAATGCGATTAGGAATTCTCTTTAAATAAAGATTGGAGTTTGGTTTGGACTCCAATTCAAAGCCTATTTAAAGGGACCTCCTCTTAGCCTTATGAGATCATAACCAAGCTTCAAACTAGCCCCTCCAAGTCTCCATGCCTCTCTTTTCTTCCTCTCTTCTTCCAACGCCCAAGGGTGGGATGCCCAAAGGCTCTACACGCCCAAGGTGTTGGGCGGTCCTTCTCCATGCCACATCCTTTGGTGGCTGATCATTCTTCATCAAGAGGAGTAAAGGAAGAGGAAAATATTGATCAAGGAGTTAATTAAGAGGTCCAAAGACTGATCAAGCATTGATCAATTGCATGTGAAGAAATCAAGAAGATCAATCCATCTTGTTCCCACGAGGATATCCGTAGAGGCCGGGTGTTTGCATGGCTAAAGTTGAATCTATTCTTCTTCTAGATCTAAGGTTGAAGAAAGAAAAAACGAAATAGGTATGTGATCCGATCATATAATTTTATTTTCAGATTAAAAATAGCATATTTATTTTCAGCATATGTACTAGATCTTTAGATGCTTTGATCACATGTATATATGCTTAGATTAAAAGAAATTTTGATCTATTATTCCACTGCATTCTTATTTAAAAAGGGTTTTGAAATATGCATACACCATATCAAATTTCAACAAGTTTGACACGATTCCATACTCATAAATATATTCGAGATGCAGGATGATCGAAGGATTGCATTACATAGTAACTTGCCACTGAAAGATATATTTGGTATTTTTATCAAATTTCATATCTTGTGGATAGTCATAATACATTACTAAATATCAATCTTGACTTATAGATTTGATCAAATTAAATGATTTAATTTGATCGCCAATTAGATAGGATTCTAATTGTTGAACTTAGGTTAGCTCATTTTGGACCTAAATCGATTAGAGGGGTTCTAATCAAATATGGTCAACTTGTACCTAAACCTACTACTGGCTAGATGTAGAACCTAATGGGTCATACATAAAAGAGACTAATCAAGGATCTAATTGGATTAGATGGAGTTTGCAGGATTAATATGCTAGCACATGTTGCAAACCTAGCTCCTAAAATTAAATCGATTTCGATTTTGGTCCTGATTTGGACTGAATTGAGTTAATTAGACTCATGATTTGATTGGGTCAAATTTAGGTTAGCCAAATGATGGCACCTAATTGAATTCCTCCTATTTGGTTTGGCTTAAATGGTTTGGGTCAACCTAGTTTTGGTGCAATGAATGGGTATGGACTAAAGAGTCCATATGGTTATGGACTCATAACCATAAAGTGCATGCCATTTATCTTCTAATTTTTTCCATGCCTAAGAGCAGATTGGCACCATGGATTGTGGCCCTTGGATGGTTATGAAGTGGTGATCAGGGGTGGAGAAGAGTGGCGCCAAAGCGAAGCACCGCAACTCTTCAAAAAACTTTGATGAAAATCATCGATGTTTTATTTCTGCGCCAAGCCATGAAGAGTCCTAAAAGAAGGCACCTCTTCACAAAATATCAGATTAAATGGTGTGGATAAATATCAAAAAATAGGAAGGGGCATGGGGAATGGGTGGCACCGGTTGGATAAGCACCTCTACGCTAATTATAAATAGCGTGCAAGTCTCCGATGTTTTCATTCCAAGCCTGATCTCTTCTTTCTTACATTCTCTCCATATTGTCCAATTAGTCTCTTTCTTCTCTTATTAGGACAAGTCCAAAAATAGTAAGAACAAGTCTGATTTTAGGATAAAAGTTTAGGAAGAGAATTAAGAAAGATAAGGAGATAAAAAAGGTTGAGAAAGGGTAGCCAAGGGAGGAGGAAGTGCAGGCAAACACCAGAAGAGTATTGTGCTACCCAAATTAGCCAAGAGAGATATTAAGAAGCTTGTATCTTATCAAGATCCTGTGGGGATCACCGTTGGAGGACAAACGCTTAGACGTCTTGTGAAAATAATCATCACCAAATCAGATTATAATAGGTATGCATCCTATAACTTCTCTTAGATCATGTTTTGATTGCTATTATCAAGGTGACTTGGACATTAAGGTTTTGGTGCATTAGGTATTTTGAATAAAAAATTTTAAACACCTAGATATTCTACTATGCCATCAAAACCCAACAATTTGAAGGGAGTGCATGGGAGTCTCCCATCAACCTTTTTCGATATGACGGTCACAGTAGGAGTTGGAGGAAGCATGGGTCGGTGGCTTGCTATTGGAGATAGGGATCGGCAACAAATCCATAGGTTGGGTGCCAATGTGGGGATTGGCGTTCAAAGCTTGGATCAGTATCTAATGCTTGGAGAGTGAGATGTATGCCTGAGAAAACAATCTGACTGACACATTGTATTCTTTCTAGGACATAAATTTATAATTGATTTATTTATTTATTAATAAAATTGAATATTTTATATCCATTCTTATATTATGTGTCCTTGAATCGTCTAAGAAATTAATAAGATGATGATGTATATTCTCACTGTTGGAATTCAAGATTTGAAGCATGCATATGTATTTCAAAACTTAATTTTTAAACACCACAGTGAAGAATAAGATTAAAATAATTTTAATCTAAATTTTCATGCATAAAAATATAAAACCACATGGATCTATTTGATATGCTGAATTGATATATGCTGGAATTTAGATTGTGATCAAATCACATACCTATTTCGTAATCTCTTTCTTCAAAACTAGATCTGAAAGAAACGAGGCTCTCTGTTAGCCGCACAAGTATTTGGCCTCTACAAGTATCTACTCGAGATCAGCCTGGAACAGCCCTCTATAATCTGAATTTTGAATCTCCAAAATTTAGCCTGCTGAATCTGAACGAAGCCTGGATCGCGATCAACACTTGATCTTTCTCCTTGATCTTCTTCTTCTCCTCTTCTCTAGAGTTTTTTCTTGCTATGTGCTCCTACCAGATACTAAAAATCAGCAAGGAAGAAGCACCCAAACTCCTTTGGATATGGAACACATTGGGACGCGCATCCCAAGGGAAGGGCATGTAGAACGCCTAAGAAAAAAGAAAGGGGGAGGAAGAGAGGGCATGGGGAGAGCTTTGAGTGTGAGAGGCTGCTGGTTTTGATGCTCTAGGGATCTTAGGAGAGGTCCCTTTAAATAGACATAAGGATTGAATCCTATTCAATCTCATAATACAAGTCCTACTTGCATTAGGATTCCTATTAACTTAAGTTATCCAACTTACATTAGGAAACCCATTAGGTGCCAACTATTAGAGCCCTTGCACCCATAATTAGACACCCTCTTTTACACCCAAGAGACATCCCATATGGAAACCAAAAGTCCTCTAATCAATGGACATGTCCAAATTGATCAAATCAAGGTGGCACTCCATAATAACTATCAAGAAGATTCATAAGAAACTTGCACCCTTAATTTATGTGATCCATAACCTTAGACACCCAACAATTAGAGTCTCATAAATCTTATTCATGTAGGTTATTAGCAGGTAATTAAGTTAAAATTATCTTATCAAATAAGTAATATTAATGGAAAGAGAAATTGGATCCAACCATGTGCTAGCAAGGTTATCATGAACCCAATGGATTTTTCTAAATCCAATTGACACTTCATAAGCTTATTTTTTATTTCAAGCCTAATTTCTTTGTTGTGTGACCTCATAAGTTCAATTCTATCTGGTAGTGAGATATACAATGATCTTTATCATCGTATCATTGAAACTCTTTTCAGTGGATCGGAATAATTTTACTCTAACTCAACAAGGATTGTCGATCCAGAACAATCCTAGTGAGCTCTCACAATCTACTAGTGACACCTAGCAGTATGTAGTGGCAACCCAATAGAACTGAAATGAACCTCTAATGTAGTTAATGTGTGATTCAGTCCCTCTATCGTGAGTTCCGACTAGATGGTAGGTCATGGATAAATCGTCCAACCTCAACATCGGTCATATGATAGATTCAATCAGCTTAAGTCTATATGTGATTCTATAAAAATTCTTTTCCATCAATCACACTGCTATGGGCATAGACTTAAAGACTCAGCCTCTTAAATCTTATAAGACTACTTCTTCTGCTAGGGTCGATAGATCCCATCTTGATGCACACCCCACCCCTACAGTGGACCAACTGTCGCCAACATCTACTATAAGGGCTCCTTGAGATTCATGTTGATGTGTCAGTCAAACTCCAGTAGCCTCACTGCGAGCAGTAGTATCATCTCAGGTCAAAGATTAGTCATACAACTACAGCATCGAGAAAGTCAGTAACGAGTGAGCAGATATCCATGTGACTTCTCATATTGGTCACGCTCAGTGCTAGTTGTCCTCTAACAACCACTTGCACTCTCACTCCAATATCTCTATACTGCAGACTCGAGATCCATCTGTCTGAAAGAAGCGATCTGTACACTGATCTATCTAGATCAATCACCATCCCCATGATGATCCTATGACTAGAAGTAATTTAGGAATCAACCATCAATGACATATGCCTCAAATTTCAACTCTTTAAGAATATGTGTCATCATCTTGTTAATTCCTTGGATGATTCATGGACACATAGACATGAATGGTAATATAACTACCCAATAAGTATAAAATCATGTCCTAGAAATATGAAATGTGTCAGCCAAGATTGACTTCTAGGGCATACATCCAACAATCTCCCACTGTACTAAAGTCAATCTGCCATATACCAAGCCCTATCTTCACAAGACAAGCTATAGTCTTAGGCTAGCCAATTGACTTACCAGTGGATCATCCACGTCACATGTGAGTTTGCTCTCTACACCTCTATATATTTCTACTTGAGGTAGTCGCGTGTTCTGCTGTTCTATGTGTTTGGATATCTGGTGAGACCTAGGCTTCTTAGCAAAAGCTATGGTGCCATTGTCTTTGCAGTATAGTGTCACAGCATCTGATGTATGATAACTAATTCTATAATTAACATTACAACCAGAATGTATCCTATACATCTACAGTATACTCAGCTTTCATTGATCGATTATTTGGAATCCTTCCAAGATATCGACATAGAAATACATCCATGATATAGACATTCTACCATCAACATCAGACATAAAGTTTGAATTAGTATATCCTCCCACTCTTAGCTTTGATCCTTCTCTGAACATGTCATCAGTTCTTCTTAAGAGCTTAAGGATATTTTCACAGCAATTCAGCGCTCACAACCTGGATACAACTGATATCTACTTGTGACAATCATGGTATAATCAGTTCAAGTACTTTATGGCATATGACTATGTTCGAGATGATAGCAGACCCCTCTCCAAGATTTTTATGCTGAACGCTTTCAGCATCCGATCTCTGTACTTTATCTGTGAAAATAATGCATCCAATTGCATCTATCTCTATAGATTTTTAGGATGTTCACTTTATGTCTTTCATGAAGAAATCTATATTCAATCATATTTTATTCGATGTCAATATTGGACACTCCTACTGACCCTTTTGAAACCATAATTTCTCATATCTGATCAAACAATTTGATCATATCATTGAAATAAATATTCCAACTCCAAGGGTATTGTGGTCACCTATCACAAGAATGAAATTCATAGGCTATTTCATATAAAAACCTTCAAAAGATCTCTACTCAGAAAAGCTATTTCACATCCTTTCTTGGAGTCGATATCTCACATCGCCTCATTGTAGGTTCTGGGATCATCTCTATGTTTTCTATCTCTTATGAGAAATGATTTTCTCTACATCTTATGTTAAGCATACTCAAGTACCTTTCGAGAGAATTGGAGATCCTACTATGTGTATGAGGTGGAGGAGGAATACACGTCTACTGGCTCATGATTAATATGTTCTTAAGGTCCCAAGGCTTCCTGCTCTTCAGAGACATTCTCTTAGAGCTTAACTTTCCTCCCACTACTTCATCTTGATTAAATAGTTTTTCAAAAAGATAGCATTGAGTCACAATCACATTATAATCCCATCAAAAAGTAATGTCCCAAACTCTTTTAGGAAGAGCTTTATAGACCTATCCTCTATATATCCATCTGCTGTCCTAGACACAGACTAGACATCCTTGAATCTCAAAATAATCAAGATTCAGTTCTCACCATGTCATATCTTATATGGTGTGGTAGTAACAGATTTAGAGAGAATCAATTTCATAGAAATAAAGCATGTCCTTAAAGAAATATAAATAAATCAGTGAATTTTATTATGGACCAGATCATATCTCATATAGTCCCGTGACTCTTCTTATCTCATTGAGCTGAGATTTACTAAGAGGGGTCCAATATGAAATAATATCATTTTATAAGATAATCAAAAAAAAAATTTCAATGATATTGCATCCTCGATCCATTGAAGTATCTTCAAAATTTTTTGATTTGTTTATCTACTTACATCTGAATTTTTTGAACTTTTCAAAAATTTCAGATTTGTATCTCATATACAAAGTAAAGACAACTCCTTGGTTAGCACATCACATAGGCTACACACATCAAATATGTACAAAGATAAGTATTTCAGTGATCCTTTTTCTCTTATCTCACAAGAGTAGCTTGATCATATTTCCTCAAAGAGATGATGCACAAACTAGATTTGACTCAACAGTCAATGAGCCCAAGCCCATATTTTCTCAGTTTGTTAATCATTTCTTCTCCAATATGACTTAGCTATAGGTTCCACATATACTTTAAATTTTATCTCAATTTTGGATCTCTCAGATCCAATGGTATTCACTAATTGCATAATTAAGTTCACATATGCATCAACATGCAAATGATAGAGACTGTCTCTAAGAACTAAATCCAAATGATGATCGCAAAGGATAGATATCCATGGCTGCAGCAGCAGCTGTTGCCCTATAGTTAATTCAAGGGTTACTTTCTTAGCCCTCTACCTTCCCATCGACTCTACACTAGAGTCTGTAGCTTAACTAGGAGAATAAAAAATTATAAAGACAGTATTGAGTAATTTCGACATACCTACTCTAAGTGTGTCTTTATTTCTTTAGACTCTCAGTATTTACCTCTGAACTCTTTCAAGGTTTCTTTGTTATCAACACTTTGACCAATTTAGATAAAGTGCCATGATGGTCTTTCATATGGTAGTTTACTATAAACTATCTATATAAACTAATCAGGGATCACAGGATCAAATCCATAAGTAATTCCTTATGCATGTCATGTCGAGCCTTTTAAGCTCTTTAATGTCCTCGATCATTATCAAATAATGATATAGACTGACTGCCCATCATGCATCATATGCACTGTGCTACTTTGATCACCTCAAAATACTTGTAGATGAATCAACATATCGTTGACAGTATACATATACTCATGCATAGCACCTATCTTTATTGTCATTGTCCATCCACTTGTCAAGTATAGCTCGTTGACTATGAGTTGGATGGATTGTTAACATTAGAATAATCTGATAGAGAATATTGTTTAATTTTCTAAAACTAAGAATAATTCTTAAGTTTGTAAGCCAGTCTATATACTCGATTTAGGTTAATTGATTGATATCTAGGATTCAAGCTAGAAGGTTGAAAGCTGACACAATGAACAGTAGAGAGCAAAGATTCTAATCGAGTGTTTGTATTTATTTTATAATTTTACTCTAAAAATTTTTAGATGCAAAAAGAGATTCCCACTATTTTATCAGAACTCCCACACTTTCTGAGTGAAGAAACGAAAATCTAACGCGATAATTAAATTTTTAGTGGGTGCTGTGGTCTCACCGATGCTGTGCACCTCACCTAACAGTTATTAGTAACACGAATAAACACCGATGCATGGATAACTCTTTGCCAGATGCTTCTCTAAGTATATTGTAGCCACTTGGTCTCTAAGTCATGTGGGCTCACCTAACAGTTATTGCCCGCACTTCTTAGTTAAGTCAGACCCACCGTTCATAAGCAGATGTAAAATCGTCATTGGGTCCCTCACCTAATAGTTATTGAATCCAACTCCATCTTTACCTCGTAACAACTCTTTGCTAATAGAGTGGTTGCTTATTCCCGATGCAACTGAACCACTATGACTAGCCGAGAACAATCAATGCCGGTAGCATGCCTGCACATCTATAATGGTGGAAGACCTTGGACTTAATATTTTATGGAGAGATTTAGGTTTAAGTTCATCTAATCAATCATCACATGACTGATGTAATTGACATGGGCTAAATCAAACACCAAGCAACCATATTTGTGACTCAATCTTTCAAATTGATCAAATAAGTGAAGATTAGTAGAGATCCCCCCATTGCTTTCTTTAGACACTAATAAATTGGCCAGATAAGCGAACAAACTAATTAAATAATCACCTTTCAATTACTTACCTTAGACACCAATTGGACAATTGATCAGAATTGGTTAGCTCAAGTGAATCAGGCTCAAATCAATAAGTCAAATTAGATCCTTAGGTTAATCGATTCTACATATGGGACTCAATCGATTTGATCAACAATAATTGTATGATCATTAACTTAATTGATCTAACTCAATTCAACACTTGACTCGATTTAACCAATTACTTAATCAAATTAGACCCATATGTCCCAAATCAAAAAATTTAGATGTAATCCTATTACATGACCTAAATTTTTATTTTTTCATGATCAAAACCCTCATACACAAACACAAATTTTAGATTCTAAAATCATATTTCAGATCTAAATACTTTGCATAAAAATAAATATAAAATATAAAAATAATTTTCAAGTTCTAACATACAAACATATATCATATATATGCATCTAAAATCAGATCTTAAACAAAATTTCAGATCTAAACATGATATCCTATATCTCATATACTAATCATAGATCAGATTAAAGCTAAATTTATGATCTAATTATGTAATCATATATCATATATACGAATCAAAATTCAGATCATAAAAAAATTCAAGTTTCATGCATGTATCTATTTCACATAAACTAAAATTCTTTCTAGATCAATTTTTAGATCTATGCATGCATCAACATATCCACTATATATTCTAAAATTAAATTTAAAATCAAATTTTAGATTTAAAGATCTATCCATACATCTCATGTATCAATAAAAAATTAATTTTAAAATCTTTTCAAAAATATATATATTAAAATTCAGTACATGAACATCCGTGACTCTGATACCACTGTTGGAATTCGAGGTTTGAAGCATGCATATGTGTTTCGAAACTTAATTTTCTAAACACCATAGTGGAGAATAAGGTTAAAATAATTTTAATCTGAATTTTTATGCATAAAAATATAAAACCACATGGATCTATTTCATATGCTAAAATTGATATATGCTGAAATTTAGATTGTGATCAAATCACATACTTATTTTACAATCTCTTTCTTCAAATCTGAATTTGAAAGAGATGAGGCTCTTTGTTAGTTACATAAGTCTCTGATCTCTACGAGTATCTACTCAAGATCAGTCTGGAATAGCCCTCTATAATCTGAATTTTGAATCTCCAAAATTCAGCCGACTGAAACTGAATGAAGTCTAGATCACGATCAACACTTGATCTTTCTCCTTCTTCTCCTCTTCTCTACAGTTTCTTCTTGCTATGTACTCCTACCAGATACTAGAAACCACCAAGGAAGAAGCACCCAAACTCCTTTGCGCATGGAACACATTGGGACATGCATCCCAAGGGAAGGGCATGTAGAACGCCTAAGAGAAGAGAAAAGGGGAGGAAGAGAGGGCATGGGGAGAGCCTTTGGATATGAGGGGCTGCTAATTTTGATGCTCTAGGGATCTTAGGGAGGTCTCTTTAAATAGGCATAAGGATTGAATCCTATTCAATCTCATAATACAAGTCCTACTTGCATTAGGATTCCTATTAACTTAAGTTATCCAACTTACATTAGGAAGCCTATTAGATACCAACTATTGGAGCCCTTGGACCCATAATTAGACACCATCTTTTACACTCAAGAGACACTCTATATGAAAATCAAAAGCCCTCTAATCAATGGACACATCCAAATTGATCAAATCAAGGTGGCGCCCCATAATAACTATCAAGAAGATTCATAAGAGACTTGCACCCTTAATTTATGTGATCCATAATCTTAAATATCCAACAATTAGAGTCTTATGAATCTTATTCATGTAGGTTATTAGCAGATAATTAAGTTAGAATTATCTTATCAAATAAGTAATCCTAACGAAAAGAGAAATTAGATCCAACCATGTGCTAACAAGATTATCATGAACCCAATGAGTTTTTCTAAATCCAATTGACACTTCATAAGCTCAATTTTTTATTCCAGACCTAATCCCTTTGTTGTGTAACATCATAGGTTTAATTCTATCTGATAGTGAGACATACAATGATCTCTATCATCATATCATTGAAACTCTTTTCAGTAGGTCGGAATAATTCTACTCTAACT
>NW_027332420.1:872516-901828 GCF_000442705.2 Elaeis guineensis
CGATCCACCTCCTGGAGCTCCACCTCGCTCTGGGCTCCACCTGGCTCCCGAAGCTCCACCTCGCACTGGGCTCCCTGCCGGGTAATAATGTCCTCTACTCCCCTTCTTCCCCTCCAGCACAATCTCATCGCCGCGTAGCACCCTCAGGATTTTCCACCAGCTACCGTCCTGTAGCCTCTCGAATCCAGTTTGCTAAGTGAGATAAGATTCTCTTGAAATTGGGTATGTATCGGACCTCCCCCAATCTCCTCACTGCACCGTCATGTGTCCTCCAGCTGACCATTCCAATGCCTCTGATCGCACAACTCGATCCATCCGGCAGATATATAGTGCCCTCACTGTTCTCCAGGGAGTCAAACTGCTCCTCTCTGCAACATACATGATAGGGGCATGCAAAATCTAATATCCACTACTGGGAAGAAGTAGATACCTCGTCAGATATCTCCAGCACATCTCCATCTAAATCACTGTCGGCCGTCGCTATAGCAGCCACCGTCCGATTTTTAAGTTGAGGGCAATCTCTAGCTAGATGCCCCAACTCCTCACACCGGTAACACCTGATTTTGCTCAAGACCCTCCTGGACTTGGACCACCCTCGTTGCGATCTCCTGTCACTCCGTCTACCACCTCCTGTTCTTCCAGAAGCCACCAAAGCTGAGCTACCGCCACCTGAGCTCGAAGCTGGGTTCTCCCTCCTGAGAACCTCATTCTGGAGTATCGCCGTGGTGACCTCGTCCATCTTGATAGTGCTCTTCCCCACTAGAAGAGCAGTCACCAAGGATCGTACGAAGAGGGAAGCGACGCCAGCAAAACCAGCCCCTGGTCTTCTCCTCAACGTTCTCGTCAATGCTGAGAAGGTCGGTGAGGATCTTCTGGAAGTGGCTCAAATGCTCCTGCACGCTCTGTCCCTCAGTCATCCGTAGTTGGTAAAATTGCCTCCAAAGGAAAAGAGTGTTGGTGAGAGACTTCGCCATGTACAACTCCTCGAGCTTCGACCACAGCACCGTCGGAAAAGTCTCGGTCAGCACATGGATCACCACCTCATCCGCCAGGTACATGCGGATGGTACTCACCACCTGCATCTGTAGCCATTTCCAATCCCGCACCTCCATGGTGGTCGGCTTCTCATCGCACAAGAGAGCATCGATCAACCCTTGTTGGATGAGCACGTCCTTCACCCTTGCCTGCCATAAGAAAAAATTGCTCTTACCATCGAACTTGTTGATCGCCATCGTAGATGTCTGGCCAGGACACCACCTCCCAAGATCTTTTCAGTACCACGCGATGCAGCAGGAAAAAAGAAGAAACAAAATAAAAAAAAAAACAATCAAAATACGTAGATCAGCCATAAAAGGGCTCGCCTCCACGGGGCATGCAAACTTCACTATGAAAAAAAAATTTTACAAGAAGAGACCTCACCCTCAACCCTTGTACACCCAATTCTCTCTCACTAGAAGTTCCCCTCACAAAAGCTCTCTCTCTTGGAAGACCCCCCTGAAACCCTGAAGTGCCTGGCGACCGCTGTCTAGGAGCCTCCTGCTCCTTCTCTCTCAGCGCTTCCGCCTCTCTCTCTCTTCTCGGGTTCGTACGGTGGAGAAAACCAACCACCCGCCCTCTCTGTTTCACACACAGGCTTTTAAAGGGTTAAAACTAGGTTTAAACTTGATTAGAGAGGGATTAGGAGTCCTAAACAAAGCCAAAAAACTTCTGGACCGTCGGATCAAGATCGCAATCTCTCTGGGCCGTCCGATCGCACTCCGATCCATGAAATAGTATCGTGGACCGTGAGAAACATGTGGGAAACACCCACGCGGTCCACAGGCCCAGCCGTGGACCGCCCGGTCCACGGTGGACTGGGCAAAAGGGTCAGCAGGGCCGGCCCGCTCCCGCACGTGGGCCTGCGAGCACCTGGGCCGCGCGCCCGGCTAGGCTGCGCGCGCGCCTAGGCCACGTGCTCGGCTGGGCCGCACGCCCGCCAGGGCCATGCGCTCACCTGGGTCATGCATCCCGTGCACCGCTGCCGCCCGCCGCCGGTCGTCGGTGGTCCTCACCACCTCGAATCTCGTGCCGACTTCAAAAGCTCGTATCTCCTCCATCCGAGCTCCGTTTCAGGTGATCTTGATCTCGTTGGACTCCATTTTTTGCCACAAACCTCACTGTGAGCTCAATGTGGGCTGAATCTCGAGGTGTCAAATCCTAACATATTTGGTATATCGAACATTTTTTCTCGATTCTTGGGGATTCATATGGAAATCGTGTCATCGTTGAGAATTGGGAGAGGATCGGGGGTCTTGAAAAAGATTAATTTATTGAGAAGTTGTTATTATATCTGTGATAATATATTTGAAGGTTCTCTGAATTCCATAATCGAGATAAGAGTACTCCATCCAGTTGCTTCAGATGATATGTCTCGACCTTGATGACTTTGTCTACTAGATAGAGGCCTTTCCATTTAGGAGACAACTTCCCTCACTTCGTAGGCTGCGGTACTTTGATGCACCGTAGAACTAGTTCATCGACTTTGAACTCCTTGCCATGGATGCGAGAGTTGTAGTACTATCATACCATCTGATGCTAGTAAGCCACCATCCTCATCCCGCCTTCTCTCGAACTTCTTCGAGTAAGTCTAGGTTGGCTCGAAGCAACTCCACATTGCTTTAGTCATCATAATTCTCAATCTGTAGAGATGAAAATCCAATTTCACTGGGATAATCACTTCCATTTTGAAGGAAAGACTGAAAGGAGTCTCGCCCATAGATATCTTTTGGATGGTTCGGTAAGTCCAAAGCATATTATGTAGTTCATCCATCCAAGAACCCTTGGTCTGATCCAACCTAGCCTTCAACCCATGCAGGAGTGTGCGGTTAGTGACTCAGCTTCTCCATTGGCCTACAGGTGCCCTACAGATGTGAAGTAATGAGAGATCTAAAGGCTTTGGTAGAATTTGACAAATTTGGAGCCAGAGAATTGATGGCCATTATCTGTGATTAGCATTCATGAGAGGCTGAAATGAAAAATGATAAACTTCCAGACGAAGTCCTTCACTTTAGCTTCAATGATGCTAGCAAGAGATTTTGCTTCTATCCATTTTATGAAGTAATCAATGGCTACAAAAAAAAATTTCTCTGGCCTGATGCTTGCGGGAAAGGCCCCAAGATGTCCATCCCCCATTGAGTAAAGAGCCAAGGGGCGCTGATCGGGGTCAATGAAATGACTGGCTGGCATTGGATATTGACGTTCCTCTGGCATCGATCACAACAAATGGTGAAGCTAACTATATTTTGTTGCATCATGGGCCAGTAGTATCCTTGTCGAAGTAGCTTGTAGGCCAATGATTTGACATCCCAAGTGGTTTCCACATATCCCCTCATGCACTTCTCTTAGGGCATAATCGGCTTCGGAGGGGCAAATGTATTTAAGATGTGGGAGGGAGAATGACCGCTTGTAGAGTTTGTCTTCATAGAGGACATAATGGGGGCTCTGATGTTTGACTTTGTGAGCCTCATTTGAGTTCGAAGGTAGTGTCCCATCTCGGAGAAAGTGGATGAAGGGGTCCATCCAACTGGGTTCATCATCAATGTATAGGATCAGGACTGATTTTTCAGTGCTAAGCTCCTTCAGAACCTCAAAGAACGATCTTTAGGGTAAATCCTTTGGCACCGAAGTTGCCAATTTAGACAGCAAATTGGCCCTCAAATTTTCCACCCAGGGGAGCTGTTGAATATCAAAGTTAGCAAACATCGAGATTAAGCCTTTCACCTTTTGGAGATACTTCCTCATGCTCTCCTCCCTTCACAGTCCCTCTTCACTTGTCCAGCCACTAGTTAAGAATCAGTGCAGATTCTCAAGTTCTACTTTTTGAGCTCCTTTGCAATCCTTAGCCCTGTGATGAGAGCTTCATATTCGGTTTTGTTGTTGGTAGCTGAAAATTAAGTCAAATCTTAAGACGTACTCTGCAACAAATCCTTCTGGTTTAAGGAGTACCAAGCCTGTCCTAATCTAGTAGAACTAGAGGACCTATCTACGTGCACTTCCCAAAACCTATTTGGTTCTTTGGAGGAACCTGATTCAATAGGTTTGATCATTTTCAGGGCTGGTTCAGGCCTTTCCTAACCCTCTGGGATGCTGTATTCTACGATAAAGTCCATCAGGATCTGGGCTTTGATAGAAGGTTGAGGTTTAAACTCTATTTCAAATTTTGCTAGCTCAATCGCCCACTTAGCCAGTCAATCAGATGTGTTAGGCTGATGTAAGACCGCCTTCAATGGTTGATCAGCCAAGATCACACAATAGGGTGTGCTTGGAAGTAGGATCGAAGCCTTCGAGCTACAATGACAAGGGTGAAGATGAGCTTCTCTAATCGATGTATGTACCAGGTGGAGAGTCCTATTGACATAATAGATTGGCTTCTAAACCTTGTCTTATTCTCGAATCAGTATGGCACTCACGACAACTGGGGAGATCATCAGGTATAAGTAGAGTTCTCCACCTAGCTTCGGCTTGTTGAGGAGTGGTGTGGAGTTGAGATAATACTTTAGCTCCTCAAATGCATGCTGGTATTCTTCAGTCTATTGAAAACTCTTTGGCTACTTCAGGACTTTAAAAAAGGGAAGGCAGTACTCGATCAATCTAGAGACAAATCGATTCAGTGTCACCACTTGATCGGTAAGGTGCTGAACCTCCTTTATAATCCTTGATGGGTTCATCTCCCGTATAGCCCAAATTTTTTCAGGATTGCTTCGATCCCTCGGCTTGACACCATAAATCCTAAGAACTTATCTGAAGTGACTCCAAAAGCACATTTCATTGGGTTTAGCTTCATTTGATACTTTCGAAGGGTAGCGAAGATTTTTTCGAGATCTTCGACATGGGATCGTGTAGCTTTACTTTTGACAAGTATATCATCCATGTAGACCTTCATGTTTCACCCGATCTAGTCTTTGAGATTTTTATTCATGAGGTGCTGATAAGTTGCACTTGCATTCTTTAGGCCAAACTGCATAATCCTGTAACAAAAGAGACCTCGATAATAACAAAAGCTATTTCTCCTTATCTTTAGGTGCTATCTGGATGTGGTTATATCTGGAGAATGCATCCATGAAGGTGAGGAGTTCATATCCTGAAGTGGCATCCACCAGCTAATTAATCAAAGATAGTGGGTACCTGCACTTCAGGTATGCTTTATTCAAATCGGTGAAATTGATGCAGCTTGTTGTTTCTCTTTCTCATGAGGACCGCATTTGCAATCCAATCGGGATAAGTTACTTTTTAAATGAAGTCAGCCTCGAGCAATTTGTCCACTTCTTCAACTATTGCTTTTTACTGCTTAGGTGCAAAGCTTTTCTTTTTTGATTTGATGGGTCAATAAGTCGATTTGACTCTTAATCGATGTGTCATGACCGCAGGATCAATGCTTGAGATATCTGTTGAGGTCCAGACAAACATATCTATATTTTTTATAAAAAAAATAAAATATTTTTTGATTATCTGATCTAGATTTGATCCGATCTAGATTGTATGCTCTCCATTCCCATCATGCAGTGGGATCATCTCGAGATCTTTCACAAGCTCTCCATGTTCCTCTGTCAATTCATCATGGATGTCTAATCCATCAATTGGATGTGCTTCAAAAGGCCTAGTGCCATGGAGCACTACGGTGTAGCACTATTGGGCTAGGGCCTAATCTCCCCGAACCTCACCGACTCTAAACTCCATTGGAAACTTCATCTGTAGGTAGTATGTGGATACTACGACTCGGAGTGCATTAAGTCCAGGACGTCCGATGATGGTGTTGTAGGCTGATGGCGTTCAAACTATGAAGAAGTCAACTTGAGATGTGGAT
This sequence comes from Elaeis guineensis, assembly GCF_000442705.2. Lineage (NCBI taxonomy): Eukaryota > Viridiplantae > Streptophyta > Magnoliopsida > Arecales > Arecaceae > Elaeis > Elaeis guineensis. The sequence continues at coordinate 878,359 of NW_027332420.1, forward strand.
CATCGAGGGGATTGTCCAGCGACCACCGATAGAATGATAACCCCTTCGATAGGTATTGCATCATCGATGAACCCCACGACGGAAGAATCTAGTCATCCTAGACACTTAGGGGGGATGCCCATTTTGGAGAAAGTATCATAAAACAACATGTCAGCTGAACTTTATCAACCAAAATGCATCGCACATCATAATTGTCTATATTAAGGGATACAACTATTGCATCATTGTGTGGGAATTGAACTCCTTGGAATCTTCTTCAGTGAAAATTATAGGTTTTTCAATTCACCACCTTTTGGAAGGTTCGATGGCTTCTCTTATTTCAACAGTACGATGCCCCCCAGTGATGGTGTAATGACTTTAGTTGGGGGGTCGATTTATGGAAGGCTCTCCCTGTTGTTGCTCTGACAATTGGGGTTTCAGTTACCATTCGTCGTGTCATTCATGCCCACACCTGATGAATTGATCTAAGCACCAGTGGCAAATAAACTCCTTAATCTCATCCTAGAGCTAGACACATTTCTCTGTGTCATGACCGTGGTCATGATGGTAGAGACAATACTTTTTTGGGTTGTACTGACCCGACCTCATCCTCATCCTCATTGCTATAGGGAGTTGCTCCCTTATCTTCATCAGCACTTGGGTTTGGGGGGCATTTAGTGTTGGAAAAGGTACATGGTTTCATGCATGAATTTCAAAATATTTTTGAAATATAACGCAGCGGAACATATAAATTAAATAATTTAATGTACAAATACATTTAATCAAATTACTAAACCCTACAATTAGGATCTATAACATATCATATTACATTTATAAATTAAAAATAAAAATTTGGTATTGATCAAAATAATACCCTAGATCTGAAATAGTTTCAGATCTAAAACCTAGATCACATCTTGATAAGAGAAGAGATCAGATCTCTTACCTTCATGCAGGTCAAGAACTCTATGTTTGATTTTTTTATTGCTTTTGGAGCCACACATGCATCCAGTCTCTACAGGTGATCCACACGAGGCAGCAACAAATCGAAGTTCGTCAAACGAAGATCCGCTCGAAGTGCTAGCTTCTTGCAGATCCCTCCAGATGATTAATCTAAAAAATATTCTTCGGATCTCTTGGATATTCTATGAGATGAAGAATATGAGGAGGAACAAGGAAGAAGTCAAACCTTTTGACCTCTCTAAAATCAGAAATAATATGTAAAAGAAAAGGGTCCTAAGAGAAGACAGATCTTCTCTTTCAGTACATCAACGATTTTGTCCTGATAACATCTCTATGCTAGGACATGAGAAGACCTTCTTCTCTAGATATTTTTAAAATTTTTAGATCTTATGATATCTGATTTTTCTCATAGAAAAATCTCATAATTTATGAGAAGAAGGGTTCGAAAAGAAACCTTAAGAGAAGACCTTCTTTTCTTCTTCTCTCATCAGAACATGATCAGATCATGTCTAAAATTAGATCACCATGCCCCAACTCATTGAAGCATGAATCTACCACACCATCTTTTTTCTCTCTCATATTTTTATCATATAAAAATACAAAATAAAGAGAAAATAAATTGAAAAAAAAATAATCAGAGGAAAACATCTTTTCTCTTACCCTTTTGTTTCTACAAGACATCAACTTTGATCTCTTGATAGAGACTCTTCTCCAAGAATTTGATGCCTCAAACCACCCATTCCATCCTCTTTCTCTCTAAATTTTATCACATAAAAAATATAAAAAATAAAGAAAGAATAATATGAAAGAAAAATAATGAGAGAAGACAATCTTTTCTCTTACCTTTCTCTTTACAAGATATCAACCTTTGATCTCTTGATTGAAGACTCTCCTCTAAGAATTTTGGCACCTCAAACCACCCATGCCATTCTCTTTCTCCTTTGCTATTTCTATCTATTTTTTACTAATTTTTGACTGCCTATTTCATCTCATATGGGGCGGCAACTTTATATATGGTGGATTAGGTCAAAAGACCTAATCAACAAGGAGTCCATGGGGCATCCAACTCTTGGACGCCCTTGCCTTATCTATTTCATGGAGAGCATGAAAATAATCTCAAAAGGGGAAATAAAATGATAGGATAGGCTTGGAGAAAGTTGACGCAAGAGAGGAGAGAAGAGTCCTTGTGAAGAGGGACTCTTTCAAAAAAAGAATAAGCCTAAACTACTTTCCATATTTGAACCAAATCACTTTCCACATTGAACCAAATCAAATCTGATTCAAATTCTAGAATAAGTGATGTGAGATAATATTTCTTGTATTGGATATCATAAAAAAATATCTAAAAATTAATTAGAGGGCGTGGGCTTGAGATTTCTTAGGTAGCGCAAGAGAAGAGATGGAGTCCTAGTCTCACTAGGATTCTTATGTAGATTAGGTCAAACACTTTGAACCCAATCCAAATTAATTGCAACCTAATTAATGGTGATCTTAATCCAACTAGGAGTCCATATTAAATCAGATTAAATCATATTTAATTTTAATTTAAATCCTAACTTAATTAAGAATTAGGTGCATACAAGTCCTAGTCGAACAGGGACTTGTTCTCCCTTGCAACTGGCTTATCCAATAAATCAATTAGACTTAATCTAATTAATCCAAACTAATTCTAATTGAATCAAATTTAATTAGACTTAATCTCAACCCAATTGCTCAATCAGATTGAGCCATTTAGCAATCCAATTACTAATTGATCCTCCTGCAACACTTGCATTAGGTCAAACATCAATCACATTGATCGTTTAACCTAAGAACGATTCTCAATCATCGATTAACCATCGATTAGATTACAACCTCTTATGTGTGTGACCCTATAGGTTCGAACTTAAGTTGGTAGCACAAGAACTAATTTTTTACCAGTCGAAGTAACCATCTAGCAATGGTTTCCAACATCCAGATAGGTCGAATGTATGCAAAGCAACATTCTAAGAACCTTGACCCATGGTTACCGTATAATTCATCCTTTTGACCAATAATACTCAAGACAACTTGAGTATACTGTCAACACTCATATAAGTCATCTCTATTGTGTCTTAAAATTTTACAAATCTCATGACTCCTCATGAGGATTATCCAGGCCTAGGTTTTGCTAAATTAAAACACAGCGAGACATTCTCTTTCTGAAGTTAATCAGGAGTGGTCAATCCATCTTGACTCACACACCGACTTCACAAGTACTTGACTGTACCTAAAAACCTTTGAACCTATATCAAAAATACAGACAGTCCGCATCAAAGCATAGTGAGTTGCTTTCAAGTCACTGTGGTGATCTCAGGTCGGAGGGACACTTATAACCATTGGCCTTAGCTGACTACTCTTGATAGTAGAGTGTTATATTGGTCATATTCAATGCAGATGTACTTCTACATCTCACTTGGATGCCATACCAGTGTCTTCACACCACTTGGTTACGAGGACAACCAACGCATATGGCATACAGCGATCTATACTTGATAGTTATTGTCCTTGTTAATAACTTATCATTTGGTCGTGAACAATTTAAGAACCATCTGACAAATCCTCCTTTATCAATTGATTGTGATTCTAAGGACTTCATCATAATTTAGGAGTTCATTTAAGGAAGATAGAACTTTTATGATGAACTTGTCAAATAACTATTATTATTAGATAATTCATATACTAATTTTAATCATCTACCACTTAGATGATTGACTTTAGGATACATTTTTAATAACTCCCATTGTACTAAAGCCAATCAGAATGATATCAAATATCTTATCTTTCACTTGAGTTCGTAGAACTTCTTAGTTTCGAGACCTTAGCAAATGGTCGGTCAAGTTCTCCTTTTTCATCGATCTTCCAAAGATCGATGTCACCTGATCTAAAATCAAAAGTGATAGCAATACAGAGTATGCTGGTCCTTCCATTTTTTAGCCAGATTTATGGCTCCAGAGCTATGATAGGACTGGACCATCAGTGGAGAGTGCCACTCCCAACCTACTAATGAAGCTCAACAACTACACAGCATACATGGCTGTTGGGAATAGTGTCCCAAAGCCAATCATCATCTATTGACGTTGTATTCTTTTTGTATTAGTACATGAATTATAAATAAATAAAAGTTATTTTGATATTCTTTATCATAAATATTTCATCTTCTAATGAACTCCGTGTTGTGGTGAAGTCCTTAGGACTGTTTAGACTCGACAAAGGAGAATTTGTCGCTTAGTCCTTAAACCTGTTCGCGATCAAATGATACATTGTTACCAAGGACGATAACGTTTATCGAGCATAGGTCGTTGTGTACCATATGGGTTGGTTTCCTCATAACCAAGGAGTGTGGAGATACTGGTATGGCATATAGGTGAGATTAATGGTACATCTGCACTGAACGTCACCGACTCCGGAGCTATTTCTACTATCAAGATTTGCTCTGATGGGATATGGGTATAAATGTCCCTCCGACCTGAGACCGCCACGGTGACTTGCAAGCAACTCACTGCACTTAGGCACTGGACTACCTGAATTTTAATTCAGTGACGGAAGGCTGCTGGGTGTAGTCAAGTACTTGACTTATCGTGCGTGTGTCAAGATGGGATTGACCACTCCAGTTTAGGAGCTGTGTACAGTCGTGTTTCAATTAAGCAAAACCTTGGCCAGGGTAGTCCTAGTGAGGAGTCACAGGACTAATTGAGTTGAGCACAATTCGGATGATCTCATTAGGGTTGACAGTTTAACCCTGAGTCATCCTAAACACAGGGATCAAAAGGGATGAATTATACAGTAACCATATTCATGTAGGTTCTGAGTGTTGCGATTATTGACCTATCCAGTTGTCGGGTACCATTGCTAGATGGTCACTTCAATTAGTACAGAAATTGGTTCCTGTGCTACCGGCTTAGGTTCGAACCTGCGGGGTCACACACATTAGAGTTCCTTTCTGATCTGATGGCTGATTATGAGTCTTATGTGTCTGGAACTCTATGATTGAGAATTAGGATTCTCTGATCATAAGTTCCACACATTTTGGGTATCGGGGTCAAAATTTTGAATTTCAAATTTTGAATTTGAAATTTGAACTCTTCGATCAAGGTTTCATATTGATGGACTTTGATACCCGATTGCCCATCGATTTGGACTCAATAATTATGAGAGATTTTATTAGTGATTTGATCGCTAATTAACTCAATTTGATTGAGTAATTATTTTTGGATCAAGTCCAATTGAATTGGATTCAGTTGGGTTTGACCCGATTAGGTTAAGAGTTGACCTAATCGTCGAGATGATTTGGTCCCTGATTTGATCAGGGGTTGGGCTTAGTCAATTTCTAATTTGATTAAGATTTTATTAAGCCTAATTAAACCTAATTAATTTGGGTTTAATTTAGTCTAATTGTGCTTAACCTATTTTGATTAGGTTGGTTCAATTAAGATCAAACCACCATTCGAATTTGAATCCCTGCACCACCTTAAATCTCTGCGCCCATTTGAATTCACGAGAAGAAACTTCTCGTGAATTTTTTCTCACGCAAAGTCCTTCTCATGCCCACTTTTGTGCACCATATGGATGGATAAAGCTGATTAGTTAACCATTCAAATTCAAAGCGTGTTTGAATTTGAATGGATAACTTATCTCCTTTGCCTTCAAGCTTATCCATCTTGTGCGCCACATAATTCACACGAAAAAGAGTTTCTCGTGAAATCTTTCCATGCACAAAGAGTCCACGCCCTTCTCTTCTCATGCCACAAGTGGATAGGGATGAGTTGGTTTTCATTTGAATTCAAATTTGATTTGAATTCAAATGTGTAACCACTTGTCTTTATCCTCTCACGCGGATAAGACACGCTTTGAACTGTTTTAAAAGAGATAGGGAGCTGGGGCGTGCGTAGAAAAATTTTGAGAAAGAAAGTGGGGCATGAGGAAGCCTTGTGCATGAGGTGAAGGTCCAAAACCTTCTGAGAGAAAAAGAAAGAAAAGAAAGAAAAAGGATGCAGGGTTTTTGGTGTGTACCCTAGGGTTTCTACCTAGGGATCGGAAGTGAGATTGGTGTGCCACGAGTGTCGTGAGTCCACCAAATTTCAGGCAGAGATCCATCAGCCTCTCAACCAATTGTGCAGATGATCCAGAGTATTCAGGAGTCGGCACACATCGATCGAAGGAGTTCGATCAACATCAGCCATCAAAAGGGTAAATCATGAACTAGCATTCGTGAGGAGCCGATCAGATGGAGCTTCATGTGGATGTTCCGCAGAGATCAGACACTAGTGTGGCTTGACATGATGATCAGAGCCCCCCGATGGTGATCAGATTGCAGTGATCGACTACCCGCAAAAGGTGATGTGTTCTGAACACAGTACAGTAAAAAGTTTACTGTTTCAAATTTGAATTTAAATTTAAATGCATGCTGTTGTATCATATTTAGATCCTAGTATAGATTAATTAGTATTAATTAATGAGATTAATTAATAATTCCACTATAAAATAGTAATTTTAAAAAATTTTAAAATTATCATTTTTCCCCTACACTGAATTTTCGCTTCAATGGCAGCATCATATGCTACGATATACTCTACATCACTAACTGAGTAGGCTAAAGTATCCTGCTTGGAACCTTTTCAATAGATTGCTCCTACGATTAAGGTACGATCCGATACTTTCTTGTTGTCATCTTGATCTGACTAAAATCGAAACTCCTCATGTTTAAAGTCAGTATTTCTATATTTGAGTCATTGGACCTTAGTATTTTTCAAATACTTAAGGATTGTCTATACAATCTTTCAGTGGATCAGACTAGTATTTGCTCACTACAATTAATGAGTATACCATATCTGATCTTGAACATGGAGAAATTAGATGACACCCAAACCTTTATTCTTTGCAATGCTGGAATACCATTCCTGACTAAGAGAATTTCATCCATAACAACACAAGGAATAACACTATAGAATATTTTGCCCACTTATAAATGTAGGGTTCCTCTTTGTTCATAACAAAGACGTATGTTCAAAACTTATTTTCCAACTCTGGAATAATAACGAAAATGACTTTATAGGTCTCCACCTTTCCGTCTGTGCTACTCTGATCCTTTTGAAAAATCCATCACACCTAATGGGTTTTATCCCTTCAGGTGAATCATCTAGTGTCTATAAACTATTGATTTCTATGGACTTCAATTTAGATTTAATGGCTCCAAGCCACTTCTCAGAGTTAGACCACTGCATTGCATCCCTATAGGTGATCGGATCCTTGTTAATCTCATCAAGCTCAATAGGATCGCCGTCCCGGATCTAGACACTGAAGTGTCTGTCCAGCTAACGCGGTACTCTATCAGATCTCCTTAAAGGTGTTACTTTAATGGGCTCTGAGTTTGATCTAATAAAATTGGTTATGTAGGTTTACTAGATTATGTCGGTTCATTTTCTACCAGTCAAACTTTCAAGTTCAACTTGATAGGCATCAGTTCCTTCTCTAAGGAACTCCTTTCCAAAAAGAATGCCCTACTGCTGATGAGTATCTTATATTCTTCAGCATGATAAATCAGTAACCCTTAAACAACTATTGGATCAAGAACCAAGTTTATCTGTATGCAAACCTATGACATAGGCTGATCAACTCCAAACCCAAAGGTGAGAGAGTCTAGGTCTATGCTCGATCCATATCTCATATGGAATCTGCACAACAGACTTACTCAGTATATTTTTAGAGTAAAACAGGTAATCACAAGAGCACAATCCTAAAACAGACAGAGAAGTAAATCCTATTGTGGATTGAACCATGTCTAACAAAGTTCAACTTCTTCTTTCAGATACACTTTGTTTCGAAAAGGAATCCACTGAGAGAGAATCCAATTCTCTCCTAGATATCTCACAAACTCACTGGATAAGTATTCGCCTCCTCGATCTGATCGAAGAGTTCTAACACCTTATCCAGTTTGTTTCAATCTTTCATTATTGAATCATTTGAATATTTCAAATGATTAGGCCAGACGCACCCATGTCCAAATAGGTTTCTGCAATGAAATATTAATATCTTCCTCTGATACTTAAGTTCACAAGTCCACATACATCACTATATATGAGACTTGGAACTTTATCAGCTCCTTCATCTTTTTCATTAAAAGGTGACTTTGTCATCTTTCCAAGAGGACAAGACTCACAGGCTATCAATGATTCACAATCATTGATGTCGAGATTTTCCTCTCAAGCTAATCCATTTATCCTATTCTTGTCAAGGTGACTAAGCCAAAGATAGAATCCATGACATTATCTAACTTGGGTGTGTACATTACACTTAATAGGCTGTGTAAATATTAAATATCATTTTTTTATTGTCCATATATTATGGTAACATTATTCATAATAATATCACAATAATCTTTCTTTATTAATGAATAATAATCATCTTTGGCCAAAAAGCCAACAAAGATTGCATTCATCATAAACAATGGATAATAGTAACAATTACTCTAAATGATAATATTTAAAAATAAGCTCTACAATTTTTAAAGTTAGGATTGGAATAAGACTTCCATCTCTAACATTCAAAAATTTTTCACCATTTTCAAACATTCCACTTACTTGTAGTCCTAACAATAAATTGCATAAGACCATCGGTATCTAATACCTAGGTAGTAGAATTTCATAGAGAAACTTTAAGGTGTTATTGTATGACATCCTTGATGAGCAACTCTTGCTCCTTTCTCTTGTTCAACCTATTATGGTCAAGGGAAACAAGACAATTCTTCTTTTTATGACCCTACTTCTGATAGTAGAAGCAACATGCCTGATTTGGATCGATTTTGGACTACTTATTTTGATCAGACTAAGAAGCCCCAATACGAACCCATTCGTACTGCTGAATCAAATTCAACTTTCGATACTAATTAAGAAGTTGGGTCCCATAAGTCATCACTATCTAACAGTGATTGGAGCAATTAAGGTTTAGCCTTATTTTGAGAAAAGAGAACAATGACCTAATGTATATAAATTATTTTAAGCCTAGAGACTTGGACTTTAGTTTCAAGGTTCTCTCACTATTTTATTCAAATTGGTAGCCTCTACCTTCAATTCGAAAAATTACTTTAATTTTTTAGTAGGTACTAAATCCACATAGACTATAGACAAGCCCAACTATGGTCGGCCAATCCATCTGCATCTACGGTAGGTTCATTAACCAATTGTTTCTCCAAATAACTTCTAGTAATTTAATTTTACCCAGAAACCTAATCAGTAGGCTTTGGCCTTCACTGTAAGGATCCGGTTAGGTCTAACCATTAACATGACCATACTTGGTGCATCTAACTAATGAATGATTAAGCCTAACTTTGGTTGGCTAACCAACCACATTAGAGAGATACTTTCAAGTCGTCATATGATGAGTGATAATTCCATTAGTCAACAAGCACTAGGCCTTTGGGTCTGCAATGATTATTGAGTTAATAGATCCATTATCAAACACCTTAATGGGAGGCTATGACTCAGTTATCTCCATAACTTTATCATTTTAAGGACCTAATAATTTTAGAGGATTTAAAATTATTAGTGATTTAAGGATAGAAAGGACATGGACCAATTTGCTCCCACTAACTTCACCAAGTCAAGTCCTCCCACTGACTTCTCAAGTCATTAATAAGGACTAGGATCAAATTTGGTCCATGGGCACCTAGATCAGTCTCACTGAATGAAATCAGATTCACTGATTTTCTATGTGACATGGGTTAGCACGAATCAATGAGCAACCTAATCAAAACCTGATTAACCACATTGGCCAAGTAAGTATGATTGGTGGGAGGGTTTGCCAAAGCTTGCCTTAGACACCATCAGAAATGACCAAGTAAGCGAGCTCCCAATTAAAAACCACCGATCAGGTTTACCTTAGATACCAATTGATTTATCAGTTTTGATTTGCCTGCCTAAAGATTCGGGCTCAGCCACTGAGCCACGATCAGTATCTATTTGTTAGATATATGGACTTTGATCAACTACAACTATTGAAGTAATCTATAGAAATGGCCTAATCCTAATTAACTTTTAATTAGGTTTGATCAATTTCTTAACTTAGTCCATATTTAATCTAACCCTAGGTCTAACCCAATTAATAACCTGATCAAAGCTAACCCATTACCCTTTAACCCATGTTTTATGAAATTGTCTTAAGATCTTTAAATCACAAACCTAGATCCTAAATAATTACTTAATTCTTTGAATTAAGTTCATGGCTGAGAGTTGGGGTTTGGCATTTCGAAATCCATTTTCAACTTTTGAAAGATTTAATATAATCTAGTGTTGTTTCACTAAATAGGTCAACTCATTTCAAAAATGGGTTGGCTTATTTCATTAACAAACACTAATTATAGGTTAAAATAATTAAAATCAGTCAGAAATATAATTCAGCCAACTTTTCAATCAAGCTGGATTGCTGGTCGAGCTGGCTCGATAAGCAAACAGAACCTTCACAAGATCCTTTCTTGACTGATTTTAATCTATATACATTACATAAAATTTTATGAAATAAAATAGACCTAATATAAAACATTCATGATAAGGTTTATTTAAACTCTTTTAAATTTTCTAGATCACAATGTACCAAGACAATCTTTACACTGTAAGGGTAAACCTTACAGCAGGACAACCTACAGTCCGTACGATCATTATTTTATTTTTTTAAATTTATTTTAATATAATTATGAACATATTATAAATGAACTAGATGCTCTGATACCACTGTTAGAAAAGATACAGGATTTCATGAATGAATTTTAAAATATTTTTGAAATATAACACAGCAGAATATGTAAATTAAATAATTTAATCTATAAATGATGTAATCAAATTACTAAACCTTACAATTAGGACCTATAACATTCATATTTATTTATAAATCAAAAAATAAAAGCTTTGGTATTGATTAAATCAATACCCTAGATTGAAATAGTTTCAGATCTAAAACTAGATCATATCTAGAAAAGAGAAGAGATTAGATCTCTTACCTTCATGCGGGTTGAGAACTCTATGGTTAATTTTTTTTGTTATCTTTGGAGCCGCACATGCATCCGGCCTCTACAGTGATCCACACGAGGCTGCAACAAAATCAGAGGTTCATCGATGAAGATCCGCTCGAAGTGCTAGCTTCTTGCAGATCCCTCCAGATGGTTAATCTAAAAAATATTCTTCAGATCACTTGATATTTCATGAGATGAAAAATATGAGAAAGAATAAAGGAGAAGTCAAACCTTTTGACCTCCCTAAAATCAAAAATAATATGTAAAAGAAAATGGTCCTAAGAGAAGATAGATCTTCTCTTCCAGTACATCAACGATTGATGTCCTGATAACATCTCTATGCTAGGACATGAGAAGACCTTCTTCTCTAGATATATTTTTAATTTTTTGATCTTATGATATCTAATTTTTCTCATAGAAAAATCTCATGATTTATGAAGAAGAAGTTCTAAAAGAAATCTTAAGAGAAGACCTTCTTTTCTTCTTCTTCTCTCATCAGAACATGATCAGATCATGTCTAAAATTAGATCACCATGCCCCAACTCATTGGAGTATGAATCCACCACACCATCCCTCTTTCTTCTCAAACTTTTATCATATAAAAATATAAAATAAAGAGGAAATAAACTGAAAAGAAAAATAATAAGAGAAAAACATCTTTTCTCTTACCTTTTGTTTCTACAAGACATCAACTTTTGATCTCTTGATAGAAGACTCTTCTCCAAGAAATTTGATGCCTCAAACCACCCATTCCATTCTCTTTTTTTCTCAAATTTTATCACATAAAAAATATAAAAAATAAAGAGAAAATAATATGAAAGAAAAACAATGAGAGAAGACAATCTTTTCTCTTACCTTTCTCTCTACAAGATATCAACCTTTGATCTCTTGATTGAAGACTCTCCTCCAAGGATTTTGGCACCTCAAACCACCCATGCCATCCTTTTTCTCCTTTTCTATTTCTATCTATTTTTCACCAATTTTTGGCTGCCTATTTCATCTCATATGGGGCGGCAACTTTATATATGGCAGATTAGGTCAAAAGACCTAATCAACAAGGAGTCCATGGGGCATCCAACTCTTGGATGCCCTTTGCCTTATCTATTTTGGGGAGAGATAAAATAACCTCAAAAGGGGTGACAAAATGATAGGATAGGCTTAAGAAAAGTTGGCGCAAGAGAGGAGAGAAGAGTCCTTATGAAGAGGAACTCTTTCAAAAAAAGAATAAGCCTAAACCACTTTGCATATTTGAACCCAATCACTTTCCACATTGAACCAAATCAAATCTGATTCAAATCTCTAGAATAAGTGGTGTGAGATAATATTCCTTATATATGGATATCATAAAAAATATCTAAAAATTAATTAGTGGGTGTGGGCTTGAGATTTCTTAGGTGGCGCAAGAGAAGAGATGGAGTGCTAGTCTAACTGGGATTCTTATGTAGATTAGGTCAAACACTTTGAACCCAATCAAATTAATTAAACCTAATTAATGATGATCCTAGTCCAACTAGGAGTCCATATTAAATCAGATTAAATCATATTTAATTCTGATTTAAATTCTAATTTAATTAAAAATTAGGTGCATACAAGTTCTAGTCAAACAGGGACTTGTTCTCCCTTGCAACTGACTTATCCAATAAATCAATTAGACTTAATCTAATAAATTTAAACTAATTTTAATTAAATCAAATTTAATTAGACTTAATCTCAACCCAATTGCTCAATCAGATTGAGCTATTTAGCAATCCAATTGCTAATTAATCTCTTGCAACACTTGCATTAGGTCAAACATCAATCACATTAATCGTTTAACCTAAGAATGATTCTCAATCGTCGATTAACTATCTAATTAGATTACAACCTCTTATGTGTGTGACCCTATAGGTTCAAACCTAAGCTGATAGTATAGGAACCAATTTCTATACCAGTCGAAGTAACCATCTAGCAATGGTTTCCGACGTTCAGATAAGTCGAATGTATGTAAAGCAACATTCTAAAAACTCTGACCCATGGTTACCATATAATTTATCTTTTTGACCAATAATACTCAAGACAACTTCGAATATGCTGTCAACACTCATATAAGTCATCTCTATTGTGTCTCAAAATTTTACAAATCTCGTGACTCCTCACGAGGATTATCCAGGCCTAGGTTTTGCTAAATTGAAATACAGCAAGACATTCTCTTCCTGAAGTTAATCAGGAGTGGTCAATCCTATCTTGACTCACACACCGACTTTATAAGTACTTGACTGTACCCAAAAATCTTTCAAACCTATATTAAAAATATAGGTAGTCTGGCACCAAAGCATAGTGAGTTGCTTGCAAGTCACCGTGGTGATCTCAGGTCAAAGAGACACTTATATCCATTGGCTTTAGCTAACTACTCTTGATAGTAGAGTGTTACATTGGTCACGTTCAATACAAATGTACTTCTATATCTCACCTGGATGCCATACCAGTGTCTTCACACCACTTGGTTACGAGGATAACCAACGCATATGGCATACAGCGACCTACACTTGATAAGTTATTGTCCTGGTTAGTAACTTATCATTTGGTCGTGAATAATTTAAGAACCATCTGATAAATTCTCCTTTATCGATTGATTGTGGTTCTAAGGATTTCATCATAATTTAGGAGTTCATTTAAGGAAGATAGAATTTTTATGATGAACTTGCCAAATAACTATTATTATTAGATAATTCATATACTAATTCCAATCATCTACCACTTAGATGATTGGCTTTAGGACATATTTTTTAGCATCTAGTAGAGTGTAGTTCATAAACCTCCTTTATAGGGATGCATACCGCCCCCCTCTGATGGGACTCTTCTATTGATGGTTCCATGGAGGGGTTTGGGACCTCCGACATGTAGATGGAGACTAAAAGCACTGCTAATTCTTTTCACGATCTTCCTTTGGTGGAGGCTCCTTGACCTCCTCTTCTTTTCTTTCTTCAGCCCTCAAGGGCATCAGGAGCTCAATATCAAAAGCTTCATCAGCCTGGGCACACTTCTCTGTTCGAGCTAGCATCTTCGCATAGTTGTGGGGGTAGATCTTCTCCAGTGAGTACTGGAGACCATTCTTCAAAAGTCTACCATTCAGGATGGTCATTGTGACCAACTAATCCAGATCTCAAACTTTCAATACGGCCGCATTGAAATGACCAAGATAGGATCGGAGTGATTCTCCTTCCTTCTACTTGATGTTGATTAGTGAATCCAACCCTTTGCGCTGCCTCCTACTACTGACAAAATGAGCCACAAATAAGTGACTCATCTGGTCGAATGAGTGAATGGTCTTAGGCTTTAGGCTCAAATACTAGTGCCAGGCCACACTCTTTAGAGTGGATGGGAAGGCTCGGCACAGGGTAGCATTGGTAGCACCATGGTGGAGCATCATGGCTTTAAAGCTCTTCAAATGATCCACAGGATCGATGATCCTATCGTAGCTCTCTAGCTATGGTATTTTGAAGTGATTGGGGAGCAGTTCCTCCATAATCTGGGTGCTGAGCAATGGATTAGTATTGTAGCCATCATCTTGCATCGGAGCTTGATTGTGAAGGGCTTCAATCCATTGATTCATCTTCTAAAGTCTGTAGTCAATTTTTGCATCTTGGGTAGTACAGACTTCAAAACAAGATGAGTGGGATTGGCCTAGGGTGGAGTCATGCTCAGAGCGAGGACTTAGGGATCGCCGCATCCTACATTTTGGCACTCAGGGGGTGACTTTGCCAAGTCTGTCACCCCAACTCAAGGCATCATGGGGGGATCTGGAGTTGCTCTAGCAGTAGAACAGCCAGTGAAATGGGATTGCTCTACTGCATAGTTTGAATAGCAGCAGTCAAATTCTAGACTTGCTAGACCAGCAAGTTGAACTGCTTTATATTGACCACCATTTTCGATAGGGATGGAGCCTTCAAAGGTGGCACTTGTGCCTATGGGTTGATAGAGTTCTCCACTGATTGGGAGTTGGTGGCATTGGAACAGTTGGAGGATGCTACTTTGCATGGCGCTATAGTGTAGACCTCTTGTTCCTTCTCAAAAAATGGATTTCTCCTTCCTCTAGCGTTAATCTGTTGCTTGAGATTTCTGACTCCAATTAGAGTGGCTAGAGGCGATCGAAGATGGTTGGTACAGCAAGATTTGTAAAATAAGTTTCGATCAGAGTTGGCTCCAATAGAAACCCTTTGACAATCAAGTCAAAAAAATACAACAGATGAGAAAGAGAGTGGGAGAGGAAGAGGATGCGAGTATGTGCATACCTGAAGGATCTCTTTTTATCTTTATTTATAGGGAGATGAGAGCCATAAGAAGAAAAATGATGGAAGACCATTTTGGCCTCTTCATCCATACCACCCAAGACGTCCGGATTTATGAAATACAAAGGTTATGGTGGCATGTTATCAGCCATAGGACTTGAGTAGTTTGCCTGGGCATGGTCTAGGTAATCATTCCCCTTGGTTTGGATTTTGGTGGCAGACGTCACCTTATCCAATGCACAGTCAGTCATTCTCAGGGATGGCTTGATTTGATGTGGCCTCACTTGACGTGTGGCCAGCTGTTGGAGTGGTATAGCCCCACATAGGGTGATATGACTTGATGCAATGACATGGGGGTTGACTCTTCCAAATACGATAGCTAGAAAGTATTGAAGGAAGAATAGCCTATGGCTGGAAGTGGGGATTGGCATAGGATCCTTCGATCAGAGATGAGATTGGGCTCAGATCTTTTTTTTTTTATCAATATCCGATGTCCGGGTGTCACCCTAGTGCCAGTGGCTAAGGCCCTACGGGCAGAGCTATAAGAGGTAGCCAAGGCCAAGCTTAGCGATTGAAGATAGGGCTAGTGCTCGAAGTCAGGATCGGTCAGATCTTTCACCAGCTGTTGCAAGAGCTTCATCTGAAAGGGTCAGTGAGAGAGTGAGGATCAGTGGGACCCAAAGTGAGGTCCACTGCTTCATTATGTATTGAATGACTCCCTTCAACGTGACTTTTTTCACAGTTCTGGGATAACATATCTACCACTAGGATTGACTCATTTACCTCCGCTGGGTACTATGGTGACAACCTTGGAGAGAGGGGATCGGAGAGGTCCGAAGTAAAATCTCCACTGTCACATGTCTTCAGCATGGACGACTTACTTCCCACCAACAGTTAGCAAACCTAGGCCAACTACCACATCGGACCCTAAGAGGATGTGAATCATCAACCTATGTGGAAAAGCATCGTTTGACTCCTTAGCGATCCAGGGGGACAATGAGAAGTCAAACAAGTCCTCACCTAGAGCTAATGATTTTGTCAATGTTGCCACCTCTCTACCAATTGAATCCCTGTAAGAACTTCCTTTATTCCAGTAGAAACTAGCATATTTACCCAAGGTTCTAGTTGATCCAGCTAACTAGCCAATGCAAGACCTAGTTAATTCACCTCACTAGATAGGACAAACTAGGTTACCCTATGACCCTAGTTAGAGCCTCAATCATCCCTGTAGGGCCAAGAAATTGTAAAAGCCGAGGCCCACTGGGCAAACATGGTAGAGCCTCCATTAGTGTCCATTTCTCATACAGATCTCATCCTATAGTCAACTTCCAAGTTCTTGCTCTCAAGCTCTTTGCCCACTAGCTAGGAGGTTATGGTAAGCAATTAACTTTTGTCCTCCATGTTACCTACAATTTCAATGTAACAAGTCATCCAAACTATAGGCCAATAGTGATTGTGGTTGCTCTATCCTTAGCTCGCTTGCCTAGATGCAAGCTAGGCTCACTACACACTTAGCCATACCCTCCTCGGTTAGCATCTTCATCCCATCCAGTGCTCCAGCCAAAGTTCTTAAGGTTAGGAGAGTAATCTGGAGTGTCATCGATCTTGATCACCTAGTTAGCCCTTGAAGGATGATTGGATTCGGAGCACTATTGAAATCTTGCTATATACTTTTGATCTAATCATTGGTCAAGCAATGAACTTAATTGAGGATCAGCTAGCTTTCTTGCTTCCGCCTGGAGCCATAAAGCAATAGCCTTAGTGAACAAGGAGGTTGAATGAGAAACCTCATAGAAAGAGGTGCTCTAGTTTGAAGTAGTCATTCTCAATGATGAACTCAAACCAAGCAAGAACACCCAAGACAACCTCCTAGATGAGATTTGGTCAACCAAGCACTTGATTACTTCTCTAGGGACTTGGCTAACTGAAGTTCATAATGTATTGAAAGCTCTAGAGATGACTCGAGTTGAGTAAGAGAGAAATGACCAGGTGAAGTTCAAGGCTCTAAATGGAGCACGAACCCAGATAGCTAAGAACTTGTGAGTGCCCTCATCATATAAACTCTAATCAAAGTATTAACTTGATGTATTGACCTATTGGCCAATAGCAATATATGAGTAGATCCTTTTTTAGTGGCTAATCAAAATCATTTACTTTATCCTTGTCACTAATGCTTCTTTATTTCTAACTTTTTTTCTAGATGAAACTCGAGAATCCCATTTCCATACTCCTATGGATATTACGAGGATCCACTTTATCCATAATAAACGTGAGGATTCTTGATAATTTGAGTAACAAATTCCAAACAACATAAAATCTTTATCCAAAACATCCTTGCAATATTGCCTCCCAATGTATGAACCTGATGTGTATATTAGCTAGAAAGGACCTAGTGGCATCCATTAGTAGGGTTGCTCCTCACGGCAAAAGTAGATAGTACCATAAAATGATAGTAGCATTACCCCCTATTCATTACGATTAGGGAATGATAAATTCTAACAATAGAGGCTTATATCAATGTAGTCCCATCAACATTTTCATCAATAGCTATCTACAAATCAAAATGGCTAGAGACCTTAGGTTTGAATGTCTGTCCAATATTGACTGACTCATTCGGTCAAGCATGGTCATGCATTCATTTGCAAGATAATTTCCTTCTTGGCTCCTATGAATCCCGAGGATTTCATTGTAAGATAGGCTTTGGCCTTGTCCTTTTGGTAGGGCTTTCAAAGGATCTTAACATTTTCATATTATAAAAATTGATGGGCCGATTTGTCCTCTCCAAAGATATGATCAGCCAAGTACACCATAGTATGCATCAAAGTATGCTGCGATGCATTATATCGGCTTTTGATAATAGATATAAGCTTCTCAACTCATCGTGTTACCAAATCTAAAAATGTCTTATGTTGTTCCGTGAGTGACTATATAGTAGACACTTGATAGACGACTACCTCTAACAACAAGTTACACTAGTTCCCATCCATGTAAAACTTGAGCTATGGACCATATCCTACAAGGAATGGGTGGTGGATGGATCATCTCTACTTGTGGGACATGGCTTTTAAATCTAGGCTCCTTTGGAAGAGTAGAGCCGGTTTGGTCACCAAAGACCTTAACTCTCTATAAGGCCAGAGGAACTTGTCTAGATGGCATGGCATGGGAACTCTAAGACATGGTGTAGTGGACTCTCTAGTAGTTATGATAACTGGCATCAATTTTTTTTCTCAATGATATGAAGATAGCTACCCGAACGGTCCTATTAAATGCACTGGAGAAGAAATGCTTGCCACTGGATACTTTGCTAGGTGGGAAGACTAGGGCATGCAATCCTAGTAGGTTCGAGTAAGTGCATGGATGTGATGCTAGTGTCAACAACCAAAAGGAAGGTGAAAGGTTAGTAGCATAGATTTTAATATATTGAACCTCAAAGACTTCCACTATTATAACACTGCCTGCCTAAAAGAGGAGGTAGCTTGTACTCAGGGCTATAATTCTATTTTAAGGTCTATGAATACAATATGATAACTAAAGAAGATAATTAAAGATAAATATGAGAATAAAGTAAAGATAAAGATAAAAATAAAGATAACAATGAGTGTTTAATTAGCCATATGGTCTTTCTTCCTGATTACATCCCACTATTTATACATGATATTATAACTGATTTGGTAATACATATCTAGTGCCAATACTATTATAAGATTTTCCTAATGATAATGTACTACGAAGTTGAAAAAAAAAATTACTTTCTTTAGTTATCAAAAAAATAGAGCTCACAGGGATGATATTATTAAGTTCTATTATATCTTCTATCATTATTGATATGCCTTGCTTGGAAAAACAATTGGAGGATGTCTTTGAATTAGCTGAAATAAAATAGGAGATGGAAGTTATCTGGACTTAGTAGCATAGGCTCCCATAGAAAGAGGTAAGAGAAAAACTCTATGATCATGTGGCACATATAGATTAATTTATTATTGGAAACCAAGGAAACAACTTCTTCAAGATGTAATGAAGTTCATGGAGAACTTCATACTTTGGAAGTGAAGCTAAACCTATTGAAGGTTAAGGAAAAAGATTTGAGTCATTAGTTTCAGATGGTTGAGGAACCTTTAGAAGAAATTAGTCACAACTGATGAAGAATTGGTTGTTGTTTATAGTGATCATGCTATCAACAGTAGATCCACTAATGTTATTGAAAATTTCAAAGCTTGCAAAATAAAAATTAAGAGCCCTCGTATCTTTTCCACTTTTTGAATAAATGATAATGTCCAATGATTCATGTTTTCTTCTTTCATACCACCTTTTAGTTTGAATAAATTCTCCTCCCTTTTTTGTTTTCCTCAATTTGTAAAATATGATAATATATTTCACACTTAGTTTATAAAATAATAACATATTACATACTCTTTCTTGGACATTATTAAAAGAGGGGAATGTGGTAGTTGTATCATCTTAATATCTCAGCGATGCCATACGTGTATATCACTATGGTCTCATTATGGGCATTCAAAAGAAAAAAAAAAAAAGACAAGTCACTATTAGAAAAAGGTTGTTTAGCAATGGACAAAATTTGTTTCTATCTCGTTGCTATTCCATTGCTAAACTGTTTAGCATGGAATAAAAATAGATTTGCTTGTGTTGTTAAAAACCTTATAGCTAATTAGTAATGAAACTCATTTCCATTGCTATTCTGATGCTAAAATTTTTTGGCAACGGAATTAGTCCATTGCCTATTTTTTAGTAACGAGTTTACGAACTAAATAATTTCTATGATGCTTTTATTATAAATCCATTGCTAATCCATTGTTAATTTTTTAAATTTTTATTGCTAATTTGTTGCTATGCCGTTGCTATTAGTTTAGTATTCCGTTACAAATCTATTTCTATTCAATTGCTAAAATTTTAATATTCCATTGTAACTCTATTTGTATTTGTTGCTAAATATTTTAGATTTCATTACAAATCCATTTCTATTATATTGCTAAAGTTTTAATATTTCGTTGCAATTCCGTTTTTAGGTCTTTGCACAAATTTCAAATATCCATTGCTAATATGTTGTAAATCCATTGCTAATTCATATATTCTAAATTTCTTTTCTGTATCTAATCCATTACTAATCCATTGCTAAATTATTATTTTTATAACTTTTTAGATATATTTTTTAAAATCTAATATTTATACATTTATACTATATATCTCACAAAAATTATAATAATTTCAAGCCATCCAATAATAATAACAATTCTTCATCCAATAACACCAAAAAATTAATAAGGTGCATACATTATAAAGTATGCATAGTATGTCAAAGCACGCATAAAATATACATAGTATCAAGATAAATAATAAATACATAAAGTATGTATGATATGCATATGTAAAGTATGTATACCAAATCAATATCTCATACATAAAATAAGAGATACTAAGAAATGAGGACTATGGAATTTCTAGGTACACATCGCGGCCACCAGTGTTTTGTCCATCTCCATCATCCCCTGATGCATGATGCTCCAAAGTAGATGCCTAACATTAAATATTAACAAATAAAGCAACAATAAAGGAAAGCACAAGTAAAGAAAAAGTAAAAGTGACATTTTTTTTACCTTCTATGGAACTAAATATGTTGCCATAGGAGTACGTTGCGTGCTCATTAACAGATGTATCCAACCAAGAGGAGCAGTCCATCAAGTACCGGGCCAATTTCATGATGTAGATTGAGAAATCGAAAGAAGAACTACAACAGGATTCCTTTCTAAAGACAAGATGCTCAGATGTAGAGGATGATGGCACCAATGATGGATGTGGAGTAGTCATATCTTGAAGGATTTGCTATATCGTCTTCCAACTATTGCTCATCTTCTGCACATCATTCTTGAGCTGGTGCATTTTCTGATCCAATGGATCATCAGACTATGTCATTTGATTCGAGGTTGCTGTGCTAGATGTGAAAGATCGTATGGCGCACTGAATCGATTCTGATCAAAGGCAGTAGAATTTCAAAAATTTTTGCCAACTCGACACACCTTGCATCTAAATCAAATTTACTTAGTATTTATATCAGTATAAAAAATAGAGAAGGATGATCTCATCACCTTACATGGATAGACGAATATCGTAATCCAAAAAATATGGATCTGAAGGAGATTCGTAGATTAGCCGTGCACGTGCCCAGCCTCTACAAGTATCTATCGAGATCAATCTTGGATCATCCTTCTTGATAGCCTTACTAGACCTTAGATCAACACTTGATCTTCTTCCTGATCTTAACACTTAGGACTTTCTTCGTACAAGAGGAATTAGCCTAACGATCTTAGGTGTGAGGAGATGTGGATGCTCAACTCTTTGGGCATTGGACAGAGTGGAGAGGGAGAGGAGGTGTGGACACAATGAGAGATTTTAAAATTTTGATTTTTATCTCATTTTGCAAACTCCAAAGGTAGCCTATTTTATAGACCCTTGATTTGAATTCAAAATTCAAACAAAAAGGGATAAAATGGCTAGTTGTTATCTCATAACAACATTTTTTTTATTCAGATTTTTTTTTCAAGAAAAACCCATCTAAAAGGGAATTTCATCTCTCCCAAATAGGAAGGTGAAGTGGGTGCCAACACTTGACAACAACTTGTCCTCATCCAAGCAAGAGAGAGATGGGCCGTGTGCTTTCCTCCTCCTCCACAAGCTAAAATCAGAGAGGGGCGTGTGCCCCTCTCATTGTTCCACACAATTCCACATGCCATGCACATGTAGACGTTCCAAGAAAGAAAGAGGCATGTGCCCTTCTGGATCTCATCCTGAGGTGGCATGCGCCATCCTTATTCCTTTCCAAAAAATTTGTGCCAAATAAGAAAAGTTAAGGAAGAAAAATCAGCCAACTAAATTGGCTTAGTCCAACCTAAATAGGCACCCAATATGGTGCCCCATATGATCTAAATAGATTAGGTTAGGATGAAGGCTATTGACTTGATCTAAACCTTATCTAATAAAGAACCAAATCTAGAGAAAAATTTGAGGTTTAACCATGTGCTAGCATGGTGCACCTAAATCCATAGGATTTCATCAAATCCTAATCTAATTGTGACTTTACAAGTCCAATTAGATCAATCCAAGATCAAATCTCTTATTGTGTGATCCCATAGGTTTAATTATGTCTGGTAGTGAGATAAACCATAATCTCCATCATAGTATCATTGAAACTTTTTCAATGGATTGGAATAATTTCAACTCACACTCATCAAGAATCATCAATCCATCATGATCCTAGTGAGTTCTCACAATCCACCAGTGACATCTAACAATATATAGTGGCAACCCATCAGAACTGAAAAAGAACCTCAAGGTGCAATTACCGTGTGATTTAGTTCTTCTATCGTGAGTCCCAATAGGACTAAGGTCAGGTTAACTCATCAAATCTCATATCTATTATATAATGGAATCATTCAATTAGAGTCCAATATGAAATTCAATAGAAATTTTTTTCTATCTTTCACACTGCCATGGCCATTGGGCTTTAGGACTTAATCTCATGATCTACATAGGACTATTTTTCTATCGAGGTCAATAGATCTCATCTTGGTACAATCCAATTTCTACAATAAACATACTATAGCCAACACACACCTCAAGACTCTGTATGGCTAGAAGATCGAGTTATAGTGTAGTTAAACTATATACCCCTCAAGGTGAACTGTCGATGCACCTCAACTCAGAGAACTAGACACACAACTCCAACTATAGAGAAGTCATTAATGAGAAGGTAGAAATTCTTGTGACTATTGGTGATAGGTCATGCTCAGTATCCTTATTCTTAACAAGCACCTGTACTTTCCACTCTGGTGTCTCCACACCATAGATTCAAGACTCATTTATACGAAAAAAGCAATCATACATCAATCTTTTGGATTGATCACCATCTCCATATGATCCTACGATTGGGAGTAATTTACGAGTTAATTATAATAACACATATCTCAAATTCTCAACTCTTGAGAATATGCTATCATACCTATTAACCCAATGGATGATTCACAACACTATTAAACATAATATGAATGAAAATAATCTAATTTTATTAATATCAAAGTTAAATTATAAATTATATACTAAAAATATTTTACACGTGTCAGCCAATCTGATTTCTAAGGCATACATCCAACAACTCCCACTTGACCTAAAGTCAATTGGCTACAAATCTAAGTCCCATCTTCTCAAGATGGGCTTCAGTCTTTTGCTA
>NW_027332420.1:901928-971724 GCF_000442705.2 Elaeis guineensis
CTTAATGGGCTCTGAGTTTGATCTAATAAATTTGGTTATGTAGTTTACTGATTATGTCGGTTCATTTTCTACCAGTCAAACTTTCAAGTTCAACTTGATAGGCATCAGTTCCTTCTCTAAGGAACTCCTTTCCAAAAAGAATGCCCTACTGCTGATGAGTATCTTATATTCTTCAGCATGATAAATCAGTAACCCTTAAAAACTATTGGATCAAGAACCAAGTTTATCTGTATGCAAACCTTGACATAGGCGATCAACTCCAAACCCAAAGGTGAGAGAGTCTAGGTACTATGCTCGATCCATATCTCATATGGAATCTGCACAACAGACTTACTCAGTATATTTTTCAGAGTAAAACAGGTAATCACAAGAGCACAATCCTGAAACAGACAGAGAAGTGAACCCTATTGTGGATTGAACCATGTCTAACAAAGTTCAACTTCTCCTTTCAGATACACTTTGTTTCGAAAAGAATCCACTGAGAGAGAATCCAATTCTCTCCTAGATATGTCACAAACTCACTGGATAAGTATTCGCCTCCTCGATCTGATCGAAGAGTTCTAACACCTTATCCAGTTTGTTTCAATCTTTCATTATTGAATCATTTGAATATTTCAAATGATTAGGCCAGACGCACCCATGCCCAGATAGGTCGTCTGTAATGAAATATTAATATCTTCCTCTGATACTTAAGTTCACAGGTCCACATACATCACTATATATGAGACTTAGAACTTTATCAGCTCCTTCACCTTTTCATTAAAAGGTGACTTTGTCATCTTTCCAAGAAGACAAGACTCACAGGCTATCAATGATTCACAATCATTGATGTGAGATTTTCCTCTCAAGCTAATCCGTTTATCCTATTCTTGTCAAGGTGACTAAGCCAAAGATAGATTCCATGACATTATCTAACTTGGGTGTGTACATTACACTTAATAGGCTGTGTAAATGTTAAATATCATTTTTTATTGTCCATATATTATTGTAACATTATTCATAATAATATCACAATAATCTTCTTTATTAATGAATGATGATCATCTTTGGCCAAAAGCCAACAAAGATTACATTCATCATAAACAATGGATAATAGTAACAATTACTCTAAATGATAATATTTGAAAATAAGCTCTACAATTTTAAAGTTAGGATTGGAATAAGACTTCCATCCCTAACATTCAAGAATTTCTCACCATTTTCAAACATTCCACTTACTTAGTCCTAGCAATAAATTGCATAAGACCATCGGTATCTAATACCTAGGTAGTAGAATTTCATAGAGAAACTTTAAGGTGTTATTATATAACATCCTTGATGAGCAACTCTTGCTCCTTTCTCTTGTTCAGCCTATTATGGTCAAGGGAAGCAAGACAATTCTTCTTCCTATGACCCTGCTTCTGACAGTAGAAGCAACATGCCTGATTTGGATCGATTTTGGACTAATTATTTTGACTGGACTAAGAAGCCCCAATACGAACCCATTCGTACTGCTGAACCAAATTCAACTTTCGATACTAATTAAAAAGTTGGGTCCCATAAGTCATCACTGTCTAACAGCGATTGGAGCAATTAAGGTTTAGCCTTATTTTGAGAAAAGAGAACAATGACCTAATGTATATGAATTATTTTAAGCCTAGAGACTTGGACTTTAGTCTCAAGGTTCTCCACTATTTTATTCAAATTGGTAGCCTCTACCTCCAATTCGAAAAATTACTTTAATTTTCTAGTAGGTACTAGAATCCACATAGACTATAGACAAGCCCAACTATGGTCGGCCAATCCATCTGCATCTACGGTAGGTTCATTAACCAATTGTTTCTCCAAATAACTTCTAGTAATTTAATTTTACCCCAGAAACCTAATCAGTAGGCTTTGGCCTTCACTGTAAGGATCCGGTTAGGTCTAACCATTAACATGACCATACTTGGTGCATCTAACTAATGAATGATTAAGCCTAACTTTGGTTGGCTTAACCTAACCATCATTAGAGAGATACTTTCAAGTCGTCATATGATGAGTGATAATTCCATTAGTCAACAAGCACTAGGCCTTTGGGTCTGCAATGATTATTGAGTTAATAGATCCATTATCAAACACCTTAATGGGAGGCTATGACTCAGTTATCTCCATAACTTTATCATTTTAAGGACCTAATAATTTTAGAGGATTTAAAATTATTAGTGATTTAAGGATAGAAAGGACATGGACCAATTTGCTCCCACTAACTTCACCAAGTCAAGTCCTCCCACTGACTTCTCAAGTCATTAATAAGGACTAGGATCAAATTTGGTCCATGGGCACCTAGATCAGTCTCACTGAATGAAATCAGATTCACTGATTTTCTATGTGACATGGGTTAGCACGAATCAATGAGCAACCTAATCAAAACCTGATTAACCACATTGGCCAAGTAAGTATGATTGGTGGGAGGGTTTGCCAAAGCTTGCCTTAGACACCATCAGAAATGACCAAGTAAGCGAGCTCCCAATTAAAAACCACCGATCAGGTTTACCTTAGATACCAATTGATTTATCAGTTTTGATTTGCCTGCCTAAAGATTCGGGCTCAGCCACTGAGCCACGATCAGTATCTATTTGTTAGATATATGGACTTTGATCAACTACAACTATTGAAGTAATCTATAGAAATGGCCTAATCCTAATTAACTTTTAATTAGGTTTGATCAATTTCTTAACTTAGTCCATATTAATCTAACCCTAGGTCTAACCCAATTAATAACCTGATCAAAGCTAACCCATTACCCTTTAACCCATGTTTTATGAAATTGTCTTAAGATCTTTAAATCACAAACCTAGATCCTAAATAATTACTTAATTCTTTGAATTAAGTTCATGGCTGAGAGTTGGGGTTTGGCATTTCGAAATCCATTTTCAACTTTTGAAAGATTTAATATAATCTAGTGTTGTTTCACTAAATAGGTCAACTCATTTCAAAAATGGGTTGGCTTATTTCATTAACAAACACTAATTATAGGTTAAAATAATTAAAATCAGTCAGAAATATAATTCAGCCAACTTTTCAATCAAGCTGGATTGCTGGTCGAGCTGGCTCGATAAGCAAACAGAACCTTCACAAGATCCTATTCTTGACTGATTTTAATCTATATACATTACATAAAATTTTATGAAATAAAATAGACCTAATATAAAACATTCATGATAAGGTTTATTTAAACTCTTTTAAATTTTCTAGATCACAATGTACCAAGACAATCTTTACACTGTAAGGGTAAACCTTACAGCAGGACAACCTACAGTCCGTACGATCATTATTTTATTTTTTTTAAATTTATTTTAATATAATTATGAACATATTATAAATGAACCTAGATGCTCTGATACCACTGTTAGAAAAGATACAGGATTTCATGAATGAATTTTAAAATATTTTTGAAATATAACACAGCAGAATATGTAAATTAAATAATTTAATCTATAAATGCATGTAATCAAATTACTAAACCTTACAATTAGGACCTATAACATATCATATTATATTTATAAATCAAAAAATAAAAGCTTTGGTATTGATTAAATCAATACCCTAGATTTGAAATAGTTTCAGATCTAAAACTTAGATCATATCTAGAAAAGAGAAGAGATTAGATCTCTTACCTTCATGCGGGTTGAGAACTCTATGGTTAATTTTTTTGTTATCTTTGGAGCCGCACATGCATCCAGCCTCTACAGGTGATCCACACGAGGCTGCAACAAAATCAGAGGTTCATCGATGAAGATCCGCTCGAAGTGCTAGCTTCTTGCAGATCCCTCCAGATGGTTAATCTAAAAAATATTCTTCAGATCACTTGATATTTCATGAGATGAAAATATGAGAAAGAATAAAGGAGAAGTCAAACCTTTTGACCTCCCTAAAATCAAAAATAATATGTAAAAGAAAATGGTCCTAAGAGAAGATAGATCTTCTCTTCCAGTACATCAACGATTGATGTCCTGATAACATCTCTATGCTAGGACATGAGAAGACCTTCTTCTCTAGATATATTTTTAATTTTTTGATCTTATGATATCTAATTTTTCTCATAGAAAAATCTCATGATTTATGAAGAAGAAGAATTCTAAAAGAAATCTTAAGAGAAGACCTTCTTTTCTTCTTCTTCTCTCATCAGAACATGATCAGATCATGTCTAAAATTAGATCACCATGCCCCAACTCATTGGAGTATGAATCCACCACACCATCCCTCTTTCTTCTCAAACTTTTATCATATAAAAATATAAAATAAAGAGGAAATAAACTGAAAAGAAAAATAATAAGAGAAAAACATCTTTTCTCTTACCTTTTGTTTCTACAAGACATCAACTTTTGATCTCTTGATAGAAGACTCTTCTCCAAGAAATTTGATGCCTCAAACCACCCATTCCATTCTCTTTTTTCTCAAATTTTATCACATAAAAAATATAAAAACAAAGAGAAAATAATATGAAAGAAAAACAATGAGAGAAGACAATCTTTTCTCTTACCTTTCTCTCTACAAGATATCAACCTTTGATCTCTTGATTGAAGACTCTCCTCCAAGGATTTTGGCACCTCAAACTACCCATGCCATCCTTTTTCTCCTTTGCTATTTCTATCTATTTTTCACCAATTTTTGGCTGCCTATTTCATCTCATATGGGGTGGCAACTTTATATATGGCAGATTAGGTCAAAAGACCTAATCAACAAGGAGTCCATGGGGCATCCAACTCTTGGATGCCCTTTGCCTTATCTATTTTGGGGAGAGCATGAAAATAACCTCAAAAGGGGTGACAAAATGATAGGATAGGCTTAAGAAAAGTTGGCGCAAGAGAGGAGAGAAGAGTCCTTATGAAGAGGAACTCTTTCAAAAAAAGAATAAGCCTAAACCACTTTGCATATTTGAACCCAATCACTTTCCACATTGAACCAAATCAAATCTGATTCAAATCTCTAGAATAAGTGGTGTGAGATAATATTCCTTATATATGGATATCATAAAAAAATATCTAAAAATTAATTAGTGGGTGTGGGCTTGAGATTTCTTAGGTGGCGCAAGAGAAGAGATGGAGTGCTAGTCTAACTGGGATTCTTATGTAGATTAGGTCAAACACTTTGAACCCAATCCAAATTAATTGTAACCTAATTAATGATGATCCTAGTCCAACTAGGAGTCCATATTAAATCAGATTAAATCATATTTAATTCTGATTTAAATTCTAATTTAATTAAAAATTAGGTGCATACAAGTTCTAGTCAAACAGGGACTTGTTCTCCCTTGCAACTGACTTATCCAATAAATCAATTAGACTTAATCTAATTAAATTTAAACTAATTTTAATTAAATCAAATTTAATTAGACTTAATCTCAACCCAATTGCTCAATCAGATTGAGCTATTTAGCAATCCAATTGCTAATTAATCCTCTTGCAACACTTGCATTAGGTCAAACATCAATCACATTAATCGTTTAACCTAAGAATGATTCTCAATCGTCGATTAACCATCTAATTAGATTACAACCTCTTATGTGTGTGACCCTATAGGTTCAAACCTAAGCTGATAGTATAGGAACCAATTTCTATACCAGTCGAAGTAACCATCTAGCAATGGTTTCCGACGTTCAGATAAGTCGAATGTATGTAAAGCAACATTCTAAGAACCCTGACCCATGGTTACCATATAATTTATCTTTTTGACCAATAATACTCAAGACAACTTTGAATATGCTGTCAACACTCATATAAGTCATCTCTATTGTGTCTCAAAATTTTGCAAATCTCGTGACTCCTCACGAGGATTATCCAGGCCTAGGTTTTGCTAAATTAAAACACAGCAAGACATTCTCTTCTTGAAGTTAATCAGGAGTGGTCAATCCTATCTTGACTCACACACCGACTTCATAAGTACTTGACTGTACCCAAAAATCTTTCGAACCTATATTAAAAATATAGGTAGTCTGGCACCAAAGCACAGTGAGTTGCTTGCAAGTCACCGTGGTGATCTCAGGTCAAAGAGACACTTATATCTATTGGCTTTAGCTAACTACTCTTGATAGTAGAGTGTTACATTGATCACGTTCAATACAAATATACTTCTATATCTCACCTGGATGCCATACCAGTGTCTTCACACCACTTGATTACGAGGACAACCAACGCATATGGCATACAGCGACCTACACTTGATAAGTTATCATCCTTGTTAGTAACTTATCATTTGGTTGTGAATAATTTAAGAACCATCTGATAAATTCTCCTTTATCGATTGATTGTGGTTCTAAGGATTTCATCATAATTTAGGAGTTCATTTAAGGAAGATAGAATTTTTATGATGAACTTGCCAAATAACTATTATTATTAGATAATTCATATACTAATTCCAATCATCTACCACTTAGATGATTGGCTTTAGGACATATTTTTTAACATCTAGTAGAGTGTAGTTCATAAACCTCCTTTATAGGGATGCATACCGCCCCCCTCTGATGGGACTCTTCTATTGATGG
Source organism: Elaeis guineensis (assembly GCF_000442705.2). Classification (NCBI taxonomy): domain Eukaryota; kingdom Viridiplantae; phylum Streptophyta; class Magnoliopsida; order Arecales; family Arecaceae; genus Elaeis; species Elaeis guineensis. Next base: position 908,434 of record NW_027332420.1, read on the forward strand.
TTCCATGGAGGGGTTTGGGACCTCCGACATGTAGCTGGAGACTAAAAGCACTGCTAATTCTTTTCACGATCTTCCTTTGGTGGAGGCTCCTTGACCTCCTCTTCTTTTCTTTCTTCAGCCCTCAAGGGCATCAGGAGCTCAATATCAAAAGCTTCATCAGCCTGGGCACACTTCTCTATTCGAGCTAGCATCTTCGCATAGTTGTGGGGGTAGATCTTCTCCAGTGAGTACTGGAGACCATTCTTCAAAAGTCTACCATTCAGGATGGTCATTGTGACCGACTAATCTAGATCTCAAACTTTCAATACGGCCGCATTGAAATGATCAAGATAGGATCGGAGTGATTCTCCTTCCTTCTACTTGATGTTGATTAGTGAATCCAACCCTTTGCGCTGCCTCCTACTACTGACAAAATGAGCCACAAATAAGTGACTCATCTGGTCGAATGAGTGAATGGTCTTAGGCTTTAGGCTCAAATACTAGTGCCAGGCCACACTCTTTAGAGTGGATGGGAAGGCTCGGCACAGGGTAGCATTGGTAGCACCATGGTGGAGCATCACGACTTTAAAGCTCTTCAAATGATCCACAGGATCGGTGATCCTATCGTAGCTCTCTAGCTATGGTATTTTGAAGTGATTGGGGAGCAGTTCCTCCATAATCTGGGTGCTGAGCAATGGATTAGTATTGTAGCCATCATCTTGCATTGGAGCTTGATTGTGAAGGGCTTCAATCCATTGATTCATCTTCTAAAGTCTGTAGTCAATTTTTGCATCTTGGGTAGTACAGACTTCAAAACAAGATGAGTGGGATTGGCCTAGGGTGGAGTCATGCTCAGAGTGAGGACTTAGGGATCGCCGCATCCTACATTTTGGCACTCAGGGGTGACTTTGCCAAGTCTGTCACCCCAACTCAAGGCATCGTGGGGGGATCTGGAGTTGCTCTAGCAGTAGAACAGCCAGTGAAATGGGATTGCTCTACTGCATAGTTTGAATAGCAGCAGTCAAATTCTAGACTTGCTAGACCAGCAAGTTGAACTGCTTTATATTGACCACCATTTTCGATAGGGATGGAGCCTTCAAAGGTGGCACTTGTGCCTATGGGTTGATAGAGTTCTCCACTGATTGGGAGTTGGTGGCATTGGAACAGTTGGAGGATGCTACTTTGCATGGCGCTATAGTGTAGACCTCTTGTTCCTTCTCAAAAAATGGATTTCTCCTTCCTCTAGCGTTAATCTGTTGCTTGAGATTTCTGACTCCAATTAGAGTGGCTAGAGGCGGTCGGAGATGGTTGGTACAGCAAGATTTGTAAAATAAGTTTCGATCAGAGTTGGCTCCAATAGAAACCCTTTGACAATCAAGTCAAAAAAATACAACAGATGAGAAAGAGAGTGGGAGAGGAAGAGGATGCGAGTATGTGCATACCTGAAGGATCCTTTTTATCTTTATTTATAGGGAGATGAGAGCCATAAGAAGAAAAATGATGGAAGACCATTTTGGCCTCTTCATCCATACCACCCAAGACGTCCGGATTTATGAAATACAAAGGTTATGGTGGCATGTTATCAGCCATAGGACTTGAGTAGTTTGCCTGGGCATGGTCTAGGTAATCATTCCCCTTGGTTTGGATTTTGGTGGCAGACGTCACCTTATCCAATGCACAGTCAGTCATTCTCAGGGATGGCTTGATTTGATGTGGCCTCACTTGATGTGTGGCCAGCTGTTGGAGTGGTATAGCCCCACATAGGGTGATATGACTTGATGCAATGACATGGGGGTTGACTCTTCCAAATACGATAGCTAGCAAGTATTGAAGGAAGAATAGCCTATGGCTGGAAGTGGGGATTGGCATAGGATCCTTCGATCAGAGATGAGATTGGGCTCAGATCTTTTTTTTTTTATCAATATCCGATGTCCGGGTGTCACCCTAGTGCCAGTGGCTAAGGCCCTACGGGCAGAGCTATAAGAGGTAGCCAAGGCCAAGCTTAGCGATTGAAGATAGGGCTAGTGCTGAAGTCAGGATCGGTCAGATCTTCCACCAGCTATTGCAAGAGCTTCATCTGAAAGGGTCAGTGAGAGAGTGAGGATCAGTGGGACCCAAAGTGAGGTCCACTGCTTCATTATGTATTGAATGACTCCCTTCAACGTGACTTTTTTCGCAGTTCTGGGATAACATATCTACCACTAGGATTGACTCATTTACCTCCGCTGGGTACTATGGTGACAACCTTGGAGAGAGGGGATCGGAGAGGTCCGAAGTAAAATCTCCACTGTCACATGTCTTCAGCATGGACGACTTACTTCCCACCAACAGTTAGCAAACCTAGGCCAACTACCACATCGGACCCTAAGAGGATGTGAATCATCAACCTATGTGGAAAAGCATCGTTTGACTCCTTAGCGATCCAGGGGGACAATGAGAAGTCAAACAAGTCCTCACCTAGAGCTAATGATTTTGTCAATGTTGCCACCTCTCTACCAATTGAATCCCTATAAGAACTTCCTTTATTCAGTAGAAACTAGCATATTTACCCAAGGTTCTAGTTGATCCAGCTAACTAGCCAATGCAAGACCTAGTTAATTCACCTCACTAGATAGGACAAACTAGGTTACCCTATGACCCTAGTTAGAGCCTCAATCATCCCTGTAGGGCCAAGAAATTGTAAAAGCCGAGGCCCACTGGGCAAACATGGTAGAGCCTCCATTAGTGTCCATTTCTCATACAGATCTCATCCTATAGTCAACTTCCAAGTTCTTGCTCTCAAGCTCTTTGCCCACTAGCTAGGAGGTTATGGTAAGCAATTAATTTTTGTCCTCCATGTTACCTACAATTTCAATGTAACAAGTCATCCAAACTATAGGCCAATAGTGCTTGTGGTTGCTCTATCCTTAGCTCGCTTGCCTAGATGCAAGCTAGGCTCACTACACACTTAGCCATACCCTCCTCGGTTAGCATCTTCATCCCATCCAGTGCTCCAGCCAAAGTTCTTAAGGTTAGGAGAGTAATCTGGAGTGTCATCGATCTTGATCACCTAGTTAGCCCTTGAAGGATGATTGGATTCGGAGCACTATTGAAATCTTGCTATATACTTTTGATCTAATCATTGGTCCAGCAATGAACTTGATTGAGGATCTAGCTAGCTTTCTTGCTTCCGCCTGGAGCCATAAAGCAATAGCCTTAGTGAACAAGGAGGTTGAATGAGAAACCTCATAGAAAGAGGTGCTCTAGTTTGAAGTAGTCATTCTCAATGATGAACTCAAACCAAGCAAGAACACCCAAGACAACCTCCTAGATGAGATTTGGTCAACCAAGCACTTGATTACTTCTCTAGGGACTTGGCTAACTGAAGTTCATAATGTATTGAAAGCTCTAGAGATGACTCGAGTTGAGTAAGAGAGAAATGACCAGGTGAAGTTCAAGGCTCTAAATGGAGCACGAACCCAGATAGCTAAGAACTTGTGAGTGCCCTCATCATATAACTCTAATCAAAGTATTAACTTGATGTATTGACCTATTGGCCAATAGCAATATATGAGTAGATCCTTTTTTAGTGGCTAATCAAAATCATTTACTTTATCCTTGTCACTAATGCTTCTTTATTTCTAACTTTTTTTCTAGATGAAACTCGAGAATCCCATTTCCATACTCCTATGGATATTACGAGGATCCACTTTATCCATAATAAACGTGAGGATTCTTGATAATTTGAGTAACAAATTCCAAACAACATAAAATCTTTATCCAAAACATCCTTGCAATATTGCCTCCCAATGTATGAACCTGATGTGTATATTAGCTAGAAAGGACCTAGTGGCATCCATTAGTAGGGTTGCTCCTTATGGCAAAAGTAGATAGTACCATAAAATGATAGTAGCATTACCCCCTATTCATTACGATTAGGGAATGATAAATTCTAACAATAGAGGCTTATATCAATGTAGTCCCATCAACATTTTCATCAATAGCTATCTACAAATCAAAATGGCTAGAGACCTTAGGTTTGAATGTCTGTCCAATATTGACTGACTCATTCGGTCAAGCATGGTCATGCATTCATTTGCAAGATAATTTCCTTCTTGGCTCCTATGAATCCCGAGGATTTCATTGTAAGATAGGCTTTGGCCTTGTCCTTTTGGTAGGGCTTTCAAAGGATCTTAACATTTTCATATTATAAAAATTGATGGGCCGATTTGTCCTCTCCAAAGATATGATCAGCCAAGTACACCATAGTATGCATCAAAGTATGCTGCGATGCATTATATCGGCTTTTGATAATAGATATAAGCTTCTCAACTCATCGTGTTACCAAATCTAAAAATGTCTTATGTTGTTCCGTGAGTGACTATATAGTAGACACTTGATAGACGACTACCTCTAACAACAAGTTACACTAGTTCCCATCCATGTAAAACTTGAGCTATGGACCATATCCTACAAGGAATGGGTGGTGGATGGATCATCTCTACTTGTGGGACATGGCTTTTAAATCTAGGCTCCTTTGGAAGACTAGAGCCGGTTTGGTCACCAAAGACCTTAACTCTCTATAAGGCCAGAGGAACTTGTCTAGATGGCATGGCATGGGAACTCTAAGACATGGTGTAGTGGACTCTCTAGTAGTTATGATAACTGGCATCAATTTTTTTTCTCAATGATATGAAGATAGCTACCCGAACGGTCCTATTAAATGCACTGGAGAAGAAATGCTTGCCACTGGATACTTTGCTAGGTGGGAAGACTAGGGCATGCAATCCTAGTAGGTTCGAGTAAGTGCATGGATGTGATGCTAGTGTCAACAACCAAAAGGAAGGTGAAAGGTTAGTAGCATAGATTTTAATATATTGAACCTCAAAGACTTCCACTATTATAACACTGCTTGCCTAAAAGAGGAGGTAGCTTGTACTCAGGGCTATAATTCTATTTTAAGGTCTATGAATACAATATGATAACTAAAGAAGATAAATTAAAGATAAATATGAGAATAAAGTAAAGATAAAGATAAAAATAAAGATAACAATGAGTGTTTAATTAGCCATATGGTCTTTCTTCCTGATTACATCCCACTATTTATACATGATATTATAACTGATTTGGTAATACATATCTAGTGCCAATACTATTATAAGATTTTCCTAATGATAATGTACTACGAAGTTGAAAAAAAAAATTACTTTCTTTAGTTATCAAAAAAATAGAGCTCACAGGGATGATATTATTAAGTTTATTATATCTTCTATCATTATTGATATGCCTTGCTTGGAAAAACAATTGGAGGATGTCTTTGAATTAGCTGAAATAAAATAGGAGATGGAAGTTATCTGGACTTAGTAGCATAGGCTCCCATAGAAAGAGGTAAGAGAAAAACTCTATGATCATGTGGCACATATAGATTAATTTATTATTGAAAACCAAGGAAACAACTTCTTCAAGATGTAATGAAGTTCATGGAGAACTTCATACTTTGGAAGTGAAGCTAAACCTATTGAAGGTTAAGGAAAAAGATTTGAGTCATTAGTTTCAGATGGTTGAGGAACCTTTAGAAGAAATTAGTCACAACTGATGAAGAATTGGTTGTTGTTTATAGTGATCATGCTGTCAACAGTAGATCCACTAATGTTATTGAAAATTTCAAAGCTTGCAAAATAAAAATTAAGAGCCCTCGTATCTTTTCCACTTTTTGAATAAATGATAATGTCCAATGATTCATGTTTTCTTCTTTCATACCACCTTTTAGTTTGAATAAATTCTCCTCCCTTTTTTGTTTTCCTCAATTTGTAAAAATATGATAATATATTTCACACTTAGTTTATAAAATAATAACATATTACATACTCTTTCTTGGACATTATTAAAAGAGGGGAATGTGGTAGTTGTATCATCTTAATATCTCAGCGATGCCATACGTGTATATCACTATGGTCTCATTATGGGCATTCAAAAGAAAAAAAAAAAAGACAAGTCACTATTAGAAAAAGGTTGTTTAGCAATGGACAAAATTTGTTTCTATCTCGTTGCTATTCCATTGCTAAACTGTTTAGCAATGGAATAAAAATAGATTTGCTTGTGTTGTTAAAAACCTTATAGCTAATTAGTAATGAAACTCATTTCCATTGCTATTCTGATGCTAAAATTTTTTGGCAACGGAATTAGTCCATTGCCTATTTTTTAGTAATGAGTTTACGAACTAAATAATTTCTATGATGCTTTTATTATAAATCCATTGCTAATCCATTGTTAATTTTTTAAATTTTTATTGCTAATTTGTTGCTATGCCGTTGCTATTAGTTTAGTATTCCGTTACAAATCTATTTCTATTCAGTTGCTAAAATTTTAATATTCCATTGTAACTCTATTTGTATTTGTTGCTAAATATTTTAGATTTCATTACAAATCCATTTCTATTATATTGCTAAAGTTTTAATATTTTGTTGCAATTCCGTTTTTAGGTCTTTGCACAAATTTCAAATATCCATTGCTAATATGTTGTAAATCCATTGCTAATTCATATATTCTAAATTTCTTTTATGTATCTAATCCATTACTAATCCATTGCTAAATTATTATTTTTTATAACTTTTTAGATATATTTTTTAAAATCTAATATTTATACATTTATACTATATATCTCAAAAAATTATAATAATTTCAAGCCATCCAATAATAATAACAATTCTTCATCCAATAACACCAAAAAATTAATAAGTGCATACATTATAAAGTATGCATAGTATGTCAAAGCACGCATAAAATATACATAGTATCAAGATAAATAATAAATACATAAAGTATGTATGATAGCATATGTAAAGTATGTATACCAAATCAGTATCTCATACATAAAATAAGAGATACTAAGAAATGAGGACTATGGAATTTCTAAGTACACATCGCGGCCACCAGTGTTTTGTCCATCTCCATCATCCCCTGATGCATGATGCTCCAAAGTAGATGCCTAACATTAAATATTAACAAATAAAGCAACAATAAAGGAAAGCACAAGTAAAGAAAAAGTAAAAGTGACATTTTTTTTACCTTCTATGGAACTAAATATGTTGCCATAGGAGTACGTTGCGTGCTCATTAACAGATGTATCCAACCAAGAGGAGCAGTCCATCAAGTACCGGGCCAATTTCATGATGTAGATTGAGAAATCGAAAGAAGAACTACAACAGGATTCCTTTATAAAGACAAGATGCTCAGATGTAGAGGATGATGGCACCGATGATGGATGTGGAGTAGTCATATCTTGAAGGATTTGCTATATCGTCTTCCAACTATTGCTCATCTTCTGCACATCATTCTTGAGCTGGTGCATTTTTTGATCCAATGGATCATCAGACTATGTCATTTGATTCGAGGTTGCTGTGCTAGATGTGAAAGATCGTATGGCGCACTGAATCGATTCTGATCAAAGGCAGTAGAATTTCAAAAAATTTTGCCAACTCGACACACCTTGCATCTAAATCAAATTTGCTTAGTATTTATATCAGTATAAAAAATAGAGAAGGATGATCTCATCACCTTACATGGATAGACGAATATCGTAATCCAAAAAATATGGATCTGAAGGAGATTCATAGATTAGCCGTGCACGTGCCCAGCCTCTACAAGTATCTATCGAGATCAATCTTGGATCATCCTTCTTGATAGCCTTACTAGACCTTAGATCAACACTTGATCTTCTTCCTGATCTTAACACTTAGACTTTCTTCATACAAGAGGAATTAGCCTAACGATCTTAGGTGTGAGGAGATGTGGATGCTCAACTCTTTGGGCATTGGACAGAGTGGAGAGGGAGAGGAGGTGTGGACACAATGAGAGATTTTAAAATTTGATTTTTATCTCATTTTGCAAACTCCAAAGGTAGCCTATTTTATAGACCCTTGATTTGAATTCAAAATTCAAACAAAAAGAGATAAAATGGCTAGTTGTTATCTCATAACAACATTTTTTTTATTCAGATTTTTTTTTCAAGAAAAACCCATCTAAAAGGGAATGTCATCTCTCCCAAATAGGAAGGTGAAGTGGGTGCCAACACTTGACAACAACTTGTCCTCATCCAAGCAAGAGAGAGATGGGCCGTGTGCTTTCCTCCTCCTCCACAAGCTAAAATCAGAGAGGGGCGTGTGCCCCTCTCATTGTTCCACACAATTCCACATGCCATGCACATGTAGATGTTCCAAGAAAGAAAGAGGCATGTGCCCTTCTGGATCTCATCCAGAGGTGGCATGCGCCATCCTTATTCCTTTCCAAAAAATTTGTGCCAAATAAGAAAAGTTAAGGAAGAAAAATCAGCCAACTAATTGGCTTAGTCCAACCTAAATGAGGCACCCAATATGGTGCCCCATTTGATCTAAATAGATTAGGTTAGGATGAAGGCTATTGACTTGATCTAAACCTTATCTAATAAAGAACCAAATCTAGAGAAAAATTTGAGTTTAACCATGTGCTAGCATGGTGCACCTAAATCCAATAGGATTTCATCAAATCCTAATCTAATTGTGACTTTACAAGTCCAATTAGATCAATCCAAGATCAAATCTCTTATTGTGTGATCCCATAGATTTAATTATGTCTGGCAGTGAGATAAACCATAATCTCCATCATAGTATCATTGAAACTTTTTCAATGGATTGGAATAATTTCAACTCACACTCATCAAGAATCATCAATCCATCATGATCCTAGTGAGTTCTCACAATCCACCAGTGACATCTAACAATATATAGTGGCAACCCATCAGAACTGAAAAAGAACCTCAAGGTACAGTTACCGTGTGATTTAGTTCTTCTATCGTGAGTCCCAATAGGACTAAGGTCAAGGTTAACTCATCAAATCTCATATCTATTATATAATGAATCATTCAATTAGAGTCCAATATGAAATTCAATAGAATTTTTTTTCTATCTTTCACACTGCCATGGCCATGGGCTTTAGGACCTAATCTCATGATCTGCATAGGACTACTTTTTCTATCGAGGTCAATAGATCTCATCTTGGTACAATCCAATTTCTACAATAAACATACTATAGCCAACACACACCTCAAGGCTCTGTATGGCTAGAAGATCGAGTTATAGTGTAGTCAAACTATAATACCCTCAAGGTGAACTGTCGATGCACCTCAACTCAGAGAACTAGACACACAACTCCAACTATAGAGAAGTCATTAATGAGAAGATAGAAATTCTTGTGACTATTGGTGATAGGTCATGCTCAGTATCCTTATTCTTAACAAGCACTTGTACTTTCACTCTGGTGTCTCCACACCATAGATTCAAGACTCATTTATATGAAAAAAGCAATCATACATCAATCTTTTGGATTGATCACCATCTCCATAATGATCCTACGATTGGGAGTAATTTACGAGTTAATTATAATAACACATATCTCAAATTCTCAACTCTTGAGAATATGTTATCATACCTATTAACCCAATGAATGATTCACAAACATATTAAACACAATATGAATGAAAATAATCTAATTTTATTAATATCAAAGTTAAATTATAAATTATATACTAAAAATATTTTACACGTGTCAGCCAATCTGATTTCTAAGGCATACATCCAACAAACTCCCACTTGACCTAAAGTCAATTGGCTACAAATCTAAGTCCCATCTTCTCAAGATGGGCTTCAGTCTTTTGCTAGCTCAATTGTTTCGTCAGTGGATCAACCATGTTGTCCACAGAGTCGACTCTCTTCACCTTGACGTATTCTTTCTCGAGGTAATTGAGGATGAGGTAGAACCGTCGCTTAATGTGCTTGGATTTCTGATGAGACCTCGGCTCTTTAGCAAGGACTATAGTGCCATTATTGTCATAGTAGAGTGGGACAGCATCTGATAGCATAACACCTAGCTTTGCAATAAATTTTTTGAACCAAAATGCCTCCTTCATAGCCTCTGATGTGGTGATGTATTCTGCTTCCATGGTGGAGTCTGCAATCATAGTCTGCTTGAAACTTTTCTAGCTGACAGCGCCACCATTACACAAGAAGATGCTTCCTGATGTCAACTTTCGATCATCAATATCAAACATGAAGTTTGAATCTGTATATCCCTGCACTTTTAATTCTCCATTCTCAAAGATCAGGAATATATCCTTCATCCTTCTCAAGTACTTAAGGATACATTTTTCTGAAGTCTAGTACTCTTCTTCTAGATTCGACTGATATCTACTTGTGACACTTACAGCATGAGCAATATCAGGTTGTGTACAAAGCATCACATATATGAGGCTCTCTATAGCCGAAGCATAAGGGATCTTCCTCATGCGTTCAATCTCCTCCAATGTATTGGGGTACATCTTCTTGGAGAGATGAATACCATATTTGGAGAATACAAAATTCCTCTTGGAGTTCTCCATGCTGAACATTTTCAGTACGTCCTCAATGTATATCTTCTGTGACAGTCCCAGCATCCTCTTAGATCTATCTCTATAGATCTTTATCTCCAAAATGAAGGATGCCACTCCTAGATCTTTCATTAAAAATTTTTTAGACAACCAAACCTTGATCGAGGTCAATATGGGAACATCATTCTCAATCAGGAGAATGTCATCCACGTACAATATAAGAAAAGTGACAACACTCCCACTGACCTTCTTGAACACGCACGGTTCCTCCTCGTTCTTAATAAAATCAAATAATTTGATAACATCATTGAAATGAGCATTCCAACTTCGAGACGCTTGCTTGAGTCTATAAATGGATCTTTGCAATTTACAAACCTTGTGATCACCATCACTGAAAATGAAACCAAGTGGCTGTTCCATATATCTATCTTCCTTAAGATATTCATTCAGAAAATTTATTTTTACATCCATTTGTCATATTTCGTAGTCGAAATATGCTACAACAGCAAGCAATATATGGATAGATTTAAGTATGGCCACAAACGAGAAGGTCTCCTGATAGTCAATACCTTCGCACAGGCTATACCCTTCCACCATGAGCCTAGCTTTAAAAATCTCCACCTTTCCATTTGCACCAATTTTTCTCTTATAGATCCATTTACATTCAATAGGTACAATACTTTCAGATGAATCCACTAAGGTCCAGACTTAGTTTGAGTGCATCGAGTCAATTTCTGACTTCAATACCTCTAATCATTTTTTAAAGTCGATATCTAATATCGTCTCACTATAGGTTTTGGGGTCATCTCCATGAACCCCATTTTTCATAAGGAATATTTTTCCTACATCCTCTGAAACAATACCTAAGTACCTCTCAGGAGGATGGAAACTCCTACTAGACTTGCAAGGTGGAATAGGTGCGTGGATTGGCTCGAACTGACTGGGTTCCATAGGTTTCGAGGCTTGTTGCTCTTTAGAGACTTTCTTTTCGAGCACAATCGATCTTCCTATGCTTCTATCTTGAATAAATTATTTTTTAAAAAAGACAGCATGTCAACTCACTATTACATTATGATCTTCTGAAAGATAGAAATAATACCCTAAAGACTTCTTAGGATATATGATAAAACAAGCTCTAATTGACTTGGTTTCTAACTTGTCCATCTGTTGTCTTTTGATATAGATTGGACAATTTCAAATCTTGAAATGACTCAAACTCGGATTCTTACCATATCATATCTCATATAGAGTGGTAGGAATTATTTTAGAAGGAACTTTGTTCAGTACATAAATAGCAGTAAGTGACTATTGTTGCTCTTTGAATTGATTTTGATGATTCTAAAATATTTGAGGGGATTACTAATGATTTTGGCTTGAAAAAAGATTTATTGTATTTCAGGGGCAAAATCATAATTTTATCAAGTTTTGATTCGAAAGCCTTAAGAGCAAGAATAGAAGATTTATAATCTATTGGAGGTAATTTCATATTTTTTGGATGGATATATTGAGAGAAATTCAAGTTTAAAGAATTAGATCGACCCCCAGGGTCGACTCCTGTCAAAAGGGGCTGAACGGCACGTTATTTCTGGCTGGCACATCCAAAGAGAATAACCCCATGAGTCAACCTCTGTTGCTGTGCAAGTCAAAGTTGTAGAACAGTCAGTTTTTATTCTGTACTACAGAGGTCGACCCCATGAGTCGACCCTTGTGACAGAAACTTCCGTAACGATTAGTTTTCAGCTTTTTTTGACAGTATTTAATGCTCTTTTAATGATCTCCAATGGCTCTATTTTCAATCCAGATTTATCTCTAGCATCTATTGAAGATATAAAGGCACTTAAGGAGGAAAAAATAAGATTTTTCAAGCATTCATTTTAGCCCTAAGCAAAAAGATCTCTTCAAGCAAAAGAAGCTTTTAATTCAAGTTCACCAACCCCTCAAGAGCTCATTCAAATCTTCAACCACCTTGAAGAAAATCAAAAAAACTTTCTTCATATTGTGTAAAGTATATTTAAAGTTTTATTCGCTTATTAAAGGAGCTAAATTTGTATTTTTGTGAGATTAACTCATATACTCTGTTTTATCTTATTTTTTAGTTTTGGAAGGATTTCAAAACTTGAAAAGGTTGGTCCGAATCTTGAATCGGATTGTATTGAATTGGTTTGTACCCAAAAATAAGTGTTCTAGCTTGAGATAGCTAGAGTCAGAGATACCGACATTGTATTCTTGTTGAATACGATTTAGTGAATTTGAATTTCCAAGTAGGAGCTTGGAGAGTGGATGTAGGTACAAGTTGGCACCGAACCACTATAAATCTTTATTGTTTGTGGCGTGCTTATTTGCTCTCTTCCTAAATTTATTTACTTTCTTACATTCTTGCATCTTATTGCTACATCTTGCTTAAATCACTCACTACATATAACTTTCTTAGTATTACTTAATCCTTGTGGTTCTAAATTAACTTTAAAATTTTAAAAAATCTAATTCACCCCCTCCCCCTCTTGGATTGCATAGCTGAACAACAAGTGGTATCAGAGCTCGATGCTCTAGTCTTTTTTTGATTTAACTATCAAAGAGCCAAAGATCTATGGTAACTCAAGTTGGTACTGTTGAGAAATATGTCCCAAAAGTCAATCGTCAATCTGTTGATGGTTGAGCAACTTTGTATTGTAATTGATTTGTTAATAAATTTTTGATATTTTCATCATAAGTTTTCATCTTCTAATGAACTTCGTTGTTGTGATGAAATCTTTAGGACTATTTAGATTTGATAAAGAGAGGATTTATCGATTAGTCCTTAAAACTGTTCATGACCAAATGATAGGTTATTAATAAGGATGACAGCTTCTATCGAGCATAGGTCACTGTAGGCCATATGGGTTGATTGTCCTCTTAACCAAGGAGTATGGAGACACTGATATGGCATACAGATGAGTTGTAAGGGTACATCATCATTGAACGTGACCAACTCCAGAGCATTCTGCTATCGAGAATGTCTCTGATGGGATATAGGTATAAGTGTCTCTTAGACCTGAGATCGCCTTAGTGACGTGCAAGCAACTCACTGTGCTTTGGTACTGGACTAACTGAATTTTTAATTCAGTGATGGAAGACTTTTGGGCACAATCAAGTACTTGCAAAGTCAGAGTGTGATTAAGATGGGATTGACCACTCCAAGAGTTGGAGAAGAATAAGTCGTTGTATTTCAATTTAGCAAAATCTTGACCAGAGTAATCCATCAGATGGAGTTGATATTTTGAAATACAATATGGACAACCTGATCAGAGTTGATAGTTGAACTCTGAGGTGTCCTATAAGCATTTTGGTCAAAGAGATGAATTATATGGAAACTACATCCGCATGGGTTCTAAGGATGTTGTTCTACACATTCGATCTATCCGATTGTCGGGTACCATTGCTAGATGATCACTTTGATTGGTACAAAAATTTATTTTTCTACTACTGACTTAGATTTGAATCTATGAGATCACACATATTAGAATTCACAATATGATCGGATGGTTGATCAACGATTAAGAATCATTCTAGGGTTAAACGATCAATACGATTGACATTTAACCTAGTGCAAGTGTTGCAGGAGGATCGATTAGCAATTCGATTACTAATTGATTTAATTTGATTAAATCAATGAGTTAAGATTAAGTCTAATTGAATATGATTTAATTAGATTTGGTTTGAGCTTAATTGGATCAAATCCAATTGGTTTATTGGATAAGCCAAGTGCAAGGAAAAACTAGTCCTAGTTCAATTAGGACTTGGGTCAACCTAATTTCTAATTTGATTAAAAAATTAAATTAGATTTAAATTTAATTTAATTTGATTAAATTAAATTCTTAATTAAGTTAAGACTTATTTTAATTGGGTTGATTTGGTTTTGGTTTGATTTGGTTTGAGAAATCAAATTTGAACAAGTCATAGATTGAATCCTAGTAAGATTAGGATTCCACCTTGCGCCACCTTAGCCCCCCATGCCCACTCTCTCTTATTTTGTGTGATAAAATCTTCTCTCCCAGACCTTCACACATGCCCAAAGCTTTTCACTCTTTCTCTCTTACATGGAATGTGGTTGTGGATCAAGTCAAAGTAGAAATTAGTTTGGATTTCAAATTCTATGAGATAGAATTTTAGGAAACCAAAACTCCTTCCTTATGGCACCGATTTTATTCAGATTTTTTTTAAGATTTTTGTGGCTTTTATGGCACATATTGTGCACCCTTTGCTGGTAATCCATGGTAGAAAAAGAAAGAGGGGGCACCCATGAGTTGGGCACCTCTTGCCTTGCCTATTTGGATTTTTCTTGACTAGGTATTTGATCTAGATAAAGATTCTTTATATCTCATTATTTAAGATGAATTTTTTCTTAAAATTTTTATAAATTATAGAGTATTGAGAGATATTTGGGGTGTGTGAAAATTAAGAAGAAAAAGTATTGGAGCATAAAGATATAATAGACACAAAATTAAGTATCTAGGTTAGAGTAAAGAGAAGAAGAAGAGGGTCTTCTTCTAAAGTTGCTGAGTTCACCTCTTCCCTTCCTCCATCTGTGAGTTTTCTAAGAGTGTCTCACATATAAAACTCCTTCTCCTATTTTTTATCTTTGGAAGAGTCCAAATCAAGAAGGAGGCATCTGATCGACCATCGAAGAAGGATCAGCACAGTACTAGCATACTGTGCTTATTTTTTGGACCAGGACTTCTGATCGTGATTCGTGAACTCGTGTGGATGACTCCTAGAGGCCGGATGCATGTGCAGCTCACAACATCATCCTCAAGCTCAGATCAATAAAGTTAGAATGTCTAACTTGCAAGGTAATATATCTGATCTATTATATTTTCATACATTAGATGTAGTATAGAAACATGTTGATATGATCAACATGTAGTTCTTGCTCTTTATATTTTAATTTTTGATTTAATGCTATGTAATAATCATGTAATAGAATCTTAGATCTAGAGATTTTCTAATTTTATAAAATAAATTTTAATTTATTTTAGTCTTCCGCTGTCTGATCTTGAAAAAGTTTCAAGATCTAACCCTGAAATCCAAGATCTGGTTCCTTCAATTGGTATCAGAGCCTAGGTTGTTTATTACATGATTATTTATACATGCTTAGATTATTTTTTAGATTAGATCTAATTTATAATCTGATTGTTAAATCTAAAATTAAAATTTTTAGATCAATCACGAACTGTAGATTGTCCTGCTGTAAGGTTTACCCCTTATAGTGCAAAGGTTGTCCTAGTTCGTGTTGATCTTGTTGGGAATAGTATCCCAAAGTCAATCGTCAGCCTGTTGACGGATGTGCTCATTCTTGTATTAATATATGAATTATAAATAAATAAAAATTATTTTGATATTTTTCATCACAAATTGTTTCATCTTCTAATGAACTCCTGTGTTGTGGTGAAGTCCTTAGGACTATTTAGACTCGACAAAGGAGGATTTGTCGTTTAGTCCTTCAACCTGTTCGCGACCAAATGATACGTTGTTAATCAAAGATAACAACATTTATCAAGCATAGGTCATTGTGTACCATATGGGTTGGTTGTCCTCTTAATCAAGGAGTGTGGAGACACTGGTATGGCATACAGGTGAGATGTAAGGGTACATCTGCACTGAACGTGACCGACTTCGGAGCTTTTTCTGCTATCAAGATTTGCTCCGATGGGATATGGGTATAACTGTCCCTTCGACCTGAGACCGCCACGGTGACTTGCAAGCAACTCACTGCACTTAGGCACTAGACTACCTGAATTTCTAATTCAGTGATGGAAGGATGCTGGGTGTAGTCAAGTATTTGACTTATCGATGCGTATGTCAAGATGGGATTGACCACTCCTGTTCAGGAGCTGTGTACAGTCGTATTTCAATTTAGCAAAATCTTGGCCAGGGTAGTCCTAGTGAGGAGTCACAGGACTGTTTGAATTGAGCACAATTCGAATGATCTAATCAGGGTTGACAGTTTAACCCTGAGTCGTCCTATACACAAGGGTCAAAAGGGATGAATTATATAGTAACCATATTCACGTAGGTTCTGAGTATTGCAATTATAACTATTCGACCTATCCAGACATCGGATATCTTGCTAGATGGTCACTTTGATTAGTACAAGATTGGTTCCTGTGCTACCGGCTTGGGTTCGAACCTACGGGGTCACACATATTAGAGGTTCCTATCTGATCTGATGGTTGATGAAGAGTCTTAATGCTTGTGGACTATGAGTCCTATGTGTCTGGAACTCTGTGATCAAGAATCAAGATTCTCTGATCACGAGTACTACATATTTTGGGTACCGAGGTCAAGAGTCCCACTGGTTTGGGACTCTTCGATCAAGATTTCATATCGATAAACTTTGATACCCGATTGCCCATCGGATTTAGACTCAGTATTTATGAGAGATTTAATTAATGATTTGATCACTAATTAACTCAATTCGATTAAGTAATTATTTTTGGATCAAGTCCAATTGAATTGAATTCAGTTGGGTTTGACCCGATTAGGTTAAGTGCTGACCTAATCACTAAGGTGTTTTAATCTCTGATCTGATCAGAGGTTGGGCTTAGTCAATTCCTAATTTGATTAGGATTTTATTGAGCCTAATTAAGCCTAATTATGTTGGGTTTAATTTAGTCTAATTGTGTCTAACCTATTTTAAATAAGGTTGGTTCAATTGGATTTCAAACCACCTTGACTTTTCTCCCTGCGCACCTCACTTCATCTGCGCCCATTTGAATTCATGAGAAATAACTTCTCATGAATTTTCTCCCACATAGAAGCCTTCCCATGCCCTCTCTTGTGTGCCATTTATCTGGATAAAAATGGTTGGTTGGCCATTCAAATTCAAATGAAGTTTGAATTTGAATGGGCCAACCAACTCCATGCGCCAACTTGCCTTATCCATCTTATGCGCCACTTATTATACATGAGAAAGAGTTTCTCGTGTAAACTCTCCACGCACAAGAGAGCCCACGCCCCTCTCTTCTCATGCATAGAGTGGATAGGAATGAGTTGGTTGGCATTTGAATTCAAATTCGATTTGAATTCAAATGAGCAACCACTTATCTTTATCCTCTCACGCGGTAAAAACGCTGCAAAGATGCGGTCTTGCATCATTTTAAAAAAGAGATAAGATAGGGCATGCATAGTAGACATCAAAAAAAAAAAGGGTGGCATGAGAGAGCTTTCTTGCATGAGAAAAAAAAAGAAAAGGAGAGAAAAGAAAGAAACAAGTGGGCGCAAGTTTCTTCAGAGTGTACCCTAGGGTTTTGGCTTAGGGTTTGGGAAGTGAGAACATGAGCTACGAGTGTCGTGAGCCTATCAAACTTCAGAGAGAGCCTCATCAACCTCTTAAGTACATCTGTTGATGATCCGAAGTATTCGAAGAGTCGGTGAATCAAGATCGAAGGAGTTCGATAAACATCGGCCATCAAAAGGGTTCAGCCACGAACTAGCATTCGTGAGGAGCCAATTAGACCAGAAGCTTCATGTGGATGATCCGTAGAGGCCAGACACATTGTGTGACTGTATTATGATGATCAAACCCTCCCGACGGTGATCAAATTACGACGATCGACTATCCGCACAAAGGTAATATGTTTTGAATACATAATAGAAAATTATTTACTGTAGAAATTTAAATTTCAAATTTAAATGCATGCTATGTATATATCATATTTAGATCCTTTTGTAAGATTTATATATATTAATTAATTAAATTAATTAATAATTTTTACTGTAAAATAATAATTTTAAAAAAGATTTAAAATTATCATTTTACCCCTGCACTAAAATTCACTACAAATGGTATCAGAATGGGTTCTAAAATATGATATATATATTTGCATGCGTAGATTAAGTTGTAATCTAAAAGTTTAAATTTAAAATTTAAAATTTAAAATTTGAATTTTAAAATTTATTCAAAATTCAAAATTTAAAAATTTGAAATTCAAAATTTAAATTTTAAATTTTGAAATTTGAAATTCAAAATTCAAAATTCAAAAATTTGAAATTCAAAATTTAAAATTTAAAATTTGGTTGAAATTTCAAATTTGAAATTCAAAATTTAAAATTCAAAATTTAAAATTCAAAAATTTGAAATTTAAAATTTGAAATTTATTTAACATTTAAAATTTAAAATTTAAAATTTGAAATTTAAAATTTAAATTTTAAAATTGGTATATTTAGATATACTTGATCTAAGTAGCAAGTAGTCTAATTGGGTTGGTTGCCATGGTTGTCCGGTCATAGGAGAAAAGTAGGGTTTAAAGGTCCTCTCCTTCCATTCGATGGGGTTCTCCTATGGCAGTAGGGGTGCCGCTGCAATTATATCCCATGTAGATGAAGCAACGAAAGGACTTAATTGTAAAGGTTCCATTGTAAAATTTATCATGAATGTGTTAGATTAGATCTAAAGAAATATTCATGATTTATTTTGATTGAGTTATTTTCTGTTATGTAATTAGCAATAGGATTGCTGTTTATGAAATGTGCTGATCTGTTTGTGAAATGAGTCAACATATTTGGTGAACAAAAAATAAAACCTTTCAAATTTAAAAATTATTTTTGAAATGCCAAATCCTGACCCATCAGCCCAAATACTTAATTAAAAGAATTAAGTATTGTCAAGTTGGTCTAGAATTGTGAATTAAGACCTAAGACAATTGCATAAACTTGTGGGTCAATGAGTTAGATGGATTAAGTCCATAATTAGGTTAGACCTAAGGTTAGCTTAAAGAAATGGACTAAATTAGAGTAATTGATCAAATCTAATCGAAAGTTAAATTAGACTAGGTCAAGGACACTCTAGACTCAACTTCAATAGTTGTAGTTGAATGGATCCATGTCTTTAACTAGACCAAGATGGACTTAATTCATGGCTACGTGGTGAAACCCTATTTACTAAGTTGATCAAATTAAAGCTAATGAACTAGTTGGTGTCTAAGGTAAGTTCGGTAGTTTGACCAGTGGTTCTTAAGTGGGAGCTACTCGCATTGATTTGATCTCTGACGAGTTAATGGCATATCCCCACCACTGATCTCACTTACCTGGCCAACCTGGTGAGTTAGGTTTTGATTAGATCACTTGGTGATTAGGGCTCACCCATGTCATTAGGTAAATCAGTGTGACTGATTGAGGTGCTCCTAATGCCGACTTTAATTAAATCCTTTTTTAATCTGACTTGGTGAAGTCAGTGGGAGGATTGAAATTGGCTGGTTAATTTCTTCTCTTCTTTCCTTTAATAAAATCCTTAAAATTATTTGGTTCCTAAAATGATTAAGTTATAGTGATAACTAAGTCATAGCCTCCCATTAAGTGAGTGATAATGAGTCCATTAGTTTAATAATCACTAGAGGCCCAAAGGCCTGGTGCTTATTGACTAATGGAATTATCATTCATAGTATAATAATTTGGTCGAGTCTTTCTGATGGTGGTCAGGTTGGCCGGCCAAAGTCGAGCCTAATCATTTATTGGTCCGATTCACCAAATCAAGTCATGTTAATGGTTGGACCTAACCAGATCTTTTCAGTGGAGGCCAAAGCCTACTGATTAGGTTTTGGGGCAAAATTAATTACTAGAAGTTGTTTAGAGAAACAACTGGTTATGAACCTACCCATAGATGCACATGGGTTGACCAACCAAAGTTGGGCTCGTGTGTAGTCTGTGTGGATTCTAGTACCCACTAAGGAATTAAAGTAATTTCTCGAATTGGAGGTTGAGACTACCAGTTCGTAAAAATATTGAGAGAAACTTTAGACTAAAGTCCAAGTCTTTAGTATTAATAAATTCATGTACTAATAGAGGTCTGATTTTTCTTTATGCAGATATGGCCACTACCCTGTCGCTCCGATCATTATTAGATAACGACAAGCTCATGGGACCTAATTTCGATAGCTGGTATCAAAAATTAAAAATCATCCTTGAGCATGAGTGGATCCTTTATGTAGTAACGGATCCGACACCTGAGGAGCCAGTCCTGAATGCTAGAGGGGCGGTCTGAGATACTTACCAGAAGTGGCTCAACGACCGCACCACCATTCGATGCATAATGCTGGCGGCAATGAATGATGAGTTCAGCCGTAGGTTCGAGAACGCCCAGCCGTAGGAGATGCTTCAAATGTTGAATGACTCCTTTGGCACGTCTGACGATGTTGAAAGGCACAAAACTAGTTGTGCCATTTTCAATGCTCGAATGAGGGATGGGGCCTCAGTCACCGATCATGTACTGTACATGATCGAAATGATTGAGCACCTAAGTAAACTGGGCTTTCCCTTGCACGAGCAGCTCGCTAAGGATGCGATCCTTAATTCTTTGTCCAAGTCCTTCATCCCCTTCCTTACTCATTTTTGGATGACAAAGCCTGCAGTGAACTACCACAGCTTGTTGGGGTTGCTGCAGAACTTTGAGAAGGACCACCAGCTCCATAAGGAGTCGATAAATGTTGTGGGAGGGTCTTCTTCTGGTCGTCGACCCTTTAAGATAGGGAAGAAGAATAAGAAGAAGAAGAATAAGAAGGTGCAGCCGCATGCTGGGACGTCTGCACAGGGTCAGACCAAGAAGCGCAAGCCCAACCAGAGCCAGGCGGAGTGCTTCTTTTTCAAGAAGTAGGGGCACTGGAAGAGGAACTGTCCTCTATACTTTACCTCCCTAGACCCGAACAGGCCGAAGAAGAAGCAAGGTAATTATATGATAACACCTTGCAACTTTTCTATTTGTGATACTACTGCCTGGGTATTGAATACCGGAAGCCCTTATCATATCCGTAATTCGATGCAGGGTCTGCAGGTTAGTAGGAGATTTGATGAAGGTGAGAGGTTTCTGAACGTTGGAGATGGAAGCAAAGTTCCAGTTCTAGCTTTAGGAATCATGAACCTTGTAATCAATTCTCATAATGTAATTTTGAGTGAATGTCACTATTGTCCAAGCTTTTTATTAAATATTATTTCGGTAGGCCTTTTAGTCATGTACGGTTATGAATTTTTAATAAAAAAAAATATTTACAATATCATTTTGAATGGTGTTACAATGTTTGTTGGACAACTAAATAATAGAATTTACTTACTATCACAGCCTGTTAATGTGGTTCAATCCTTCGGTAAATGCTCTAGAATAGATAATGTGTCAGAAGTCTACCTTTGGCACTGTTGGCTAGGTCATATCAATAAGAATCGGATAAACAGGTTGGCTCAAGAAGGAATTCTTGAAGTTGGTGATTGTGAATCACTTCCAACCTGTAAATCCTATCTTCTTGGGAAGATGATCAAGTCATCTTTTACTGGAAAAGATGAGTGAGCCAGTGAACTCTTGGGTCCGGTACATTCTGATGTATGTGGACCCATGAGCTCAAGTGCAAGAGGTGGATATTTTTGCTTCATAACCTTCACAGATGATCTATCGAGGTATGGGTATGTCTACTTAATGAAGCATAAGTCAGAGTCGTTTGAAATGTTCAAACTATTCCGAAATGAGGTAGAAAAACAAACTGAGAAGTGTATTAAAACTCTTCGATCTGATCGAGGAGGTGAATACCTTTCTAATGAGTTTCTGACATATCTTTGAGAGAATGAGATTCTCTCTCAGTGGACTCCTCCTGGAACACCACCGCATAATGGTGTGTCTGAAAGAAGGAATCGAACCTTGTTGGACATGGTTCGATCTATGATGGGGTTTGCTGGTCTGTCGATCTCTCTCTGGGGATATGCACTCGAATTGGCTTGTTACCTTCTAAATAGGGTTCTGAGTAAGTCTGTAATCAAAATGCCATATGAAATATGGATAGGACGTAAGCCAGTACTCTCGCACCTTAGGGTTTGGGGGTGTCCGACTTATATTAAACGTTTAATTACAGACTAGCTTGGACCTAGGACGGACAAGTGTTATTTCATAGGGTACCCAAAAGAGACCAAAAGGTATTATTTCTACCTAGCTGATGAGCAAAAGGTGTTTGTCAGCCTTAAGGCAATCTTTTTAGAAAAAGAGTTCCTTGGTGAAGGGACTGTTACCTCTAAGATCGAACTTGAGAAAGTTCGGCAGGTAGAAAAACCGACACAAGTAACTGAACCTGAATCAGATTTGGTTAGATCAGATCCAGAGCCCATTGTTCCTGCACCCTTAAGGCGATCTGGTAGAGTACCACGTCAACCGGATAGATACTATAGTTTCTTGATCTGGGATGGCGATCCTGTCGAACTTGATGAAAGCGATGAGGATTCGATCACCTACATGGATGCAATGCAGAGACCTGACTCTGAGAAATGGCTAGAGGCCATGAAATTTAAAATGGAGTCCATGAAGGTCAACGATGTATGGACATTGGTTGACCCACCCGAAGGAGTAAAACCCATAGGGTGTAAGTGGGTCTTCAAAAGGAAGAGGGGTGCAGACGAAAAGGTGGAGACCTATAAAGCCCATCTGGTTGCCAAGAGATATCGTCAACGTTATGGTATAGACTATGATGAGATATTTTCTCCTGTGGCAATGCTCAAATCTATTCAGATTATGCTTGTGATAGCTGCCCATCTGGACTATAAAATCTGACAGATGGATGTGAAGACAGCTTTCCTAAATGAAGAGCTAGACGAAGAGGTGTATATGATACAACCTGAAGGGTTCACATCCACAGATGAGTCTAAGGTATGCAGGCTACAGAGGTCCATTTATGGACTTAAGCAAGCATCCCGGAGTTGGAACATATGTTTTGATAGGACGATCAAGACATATGGCTTCATTAAGAACGGAGAAGAGCCCTGCATTTATAAGTAGGCTAATGGTCCAGTAGTAGTATTTCTTGTATTGTATATGGATGATATTCTCTTAATCGAGAATGATGTCCCTGCATTACAGGAAATAAAGATTTGGCTGTCGTCACAGTTCTCCATGAAGGATCTGGGAGAAGCTTCCTACATCCTAGGGATGAGGATCTATAGGGATAGATCTAAAAGGTTGCTTGGCTTATCCCAGTCTATGTACATTGATACTATGCTGAAAAGATTCAACATGGAGAATTCCAAGAAAGGCTATCTACCGATAGGCCATAGAATTTCTCTCTCGAAGAGGGATTGTCCGACAACACCTCAAGAGAGAGAGCGTATGGGTAGAATTCCATATGCTTCGACAGTGGGATCTATCATATATGCCATGATATGTACACGACCAGATGTGGCATACTCACTAGGGTTAGTGAGTAGATACCAATCTGATCCAGGGGAGAATCACTGGAAGGTTGTTAAAACCATCCTGAAGTATTTAAGAAATACTAAGGACCAGTGGCTTGTTTATGGTGAATCAGACTTGAGACTTATAGGGTTTACAGACTCTAGTTTTCAGTCTGATCACGATGACAGCAAGAGTATGTCAGGATCTATTTTTATCTTTAATGGTGGGACTGTCTGCTGGAAGAGTTTCAAGCAGCACACAGTGGCTGATTCAGTTTGCGAGGCAGAGTATGTCGCTGCATCAGATGCTGCCAAAGAAGCAGTGTGGCTGAGAAAATTCATCACCGAGCTCAGAGTAGCACGCTCCCTTGTTGGTCCAGTTCTGCTCTACTGTGACAGCTCTAGAGCCATTGCTCAGGCGAAAAAACTGAAGGCACACCAGCGGACGAAGCATATTCTGCGCCGCTACTATCTCATCCGAAAAATCATGGATCGAGGTGACGTCGACCTTCAGAAGATCGACGGAAAGGAGAACCTGGCCGACCCATTCACAAAAGCCATTTCGGTGAAGAAGTTTGATGACTTCAAGTCGAAGATGGGTATTAGATACTGCACCGATTGGCTTTAGGCCAAGTGGAAGAGTGTTGAAAATAGTATCCCAAAGCCAATCGTCAGCCTGTTAATGGTTGTGCTCATTTTTGTATTAGTATATGAATTATAAATAAATAAAAGTTATTTTGGCATTTTTCATCACAAATTATTTCATCTTCTAATGAACTCCTGTGTTGTGGTGAAGTCCTTAGGACTATTTAGACTCGACAAAGGAGGATTTGTCATTTAGTCCTTAAACCTATTCGCGATCAAATGATACGTTGTTAACCAAGGACAATAATATTTATCAAGCATAGGTCGTTGTGTGCCATATGGGTTGGTTATCCTCTTAACCAAGGAGTGTGGAGACACTGGTATGGCATACAGGTGAGATATAAGGGTACATCTGCACTGAACGTGACCGACTCCGGAGCTTTTTCTGCTGTCAAGATTTGCTCCGATGGGATATGGGTATAACTATCCCTCCGACCTGAGACTGCCACGGTGACTTGCAAGCAACTCACTTCACTTAGGCACTGGACTACCTGAATTTCTAATTCAGTGACGGAAGGATGCTGGGTGTAGTCAAGTACTTGACTTATCGGTGCGTGTGTCAAGATGGGATTGACCACTCCTGTTCAGGAGCTGTGTACAGTCGTATTTCAATTTAGCAAAATTTTAGCCGGAGTAGTCCTAGTGAGGAGTCACAGGACTGTTTGAATTGAGCACGATTCGGATGATCTAATCAGGGTTGACAGTTTAACCCTGAGTCATCCTATACATAGGGGTCAAAAGGGATGAATTATACAGTAACCATATTCACGTAGGTTTTGAGTATTGTGATTGTGACTATTCGACCTATCCGGACATCGGGTATCGTTGCTAGATGGTCACTTTGATTAGTACAGAAATTGGTTCCTGTGCTACCGGCTTAGGTTCAAACCTGCGGGGTCACACACATTAGAGGTTCCTATCTGATCTGATGGCTGATGAAGAGTCCTAATACTCATGGACTATGAGTCCTGTGTCCAAAAATCTATGATCAAGAATCAGGATTCTCTGATCATGAGTACCATACATTTTGGGTACCGGGGTCAAGAGTCCCACTGGTTTGGGACTCTTCGATCAAGGTTTCATATCGATGGACTTTGATACCCGATTGCCCATCAGATTTAGATTTAGTATTTATGAGAGGTTTAATTAATGATTTAATTACTAATTAATTCAATTTGATTGAGTAATTATTTTTGGATCAAGTCCAATTGAATTGGATTCAGTTGGGTTTGACCCGATTAGGTTAAGTGTTGACCTAATCGCTAAGGTGTTTAAATCCCTGATCTGATCAGAGGTTGGGCTTAGTCAATTTCTAATTTGATTAGGATTTTATTGAGCCTAATTAAGCCTAATTGTGTTGGATTTAATTTAGTCTAATTATGTCTAATCTATTTTAAATAAGGTTGGTTCAATTGGATTTCAAACCACCTTGACTTTTCTCCCTGCGCCACCTCACTTCATCTGTGCCCATTTGAATTCACGAGAAACAACTTTTCATGAATTTTCTCCCACATAGAAGCCTTCCCATGCCCTCTCTTGTGTGCCATTTATCTGGATAAAAATGGTTGGTTGGCCATTCAAATTCAAATGAAGTTTGAATTTGAATGGGGCAACCAACTCCATGCACCAACTTGCCTTATCCATCTTGTGCACCACTTATTATATACGAGAAAGAGTTTCTCGTGTAAACTCTCTACGCACAAGAGAGCCCATGCCCCTCTCTTCTCATGCATAGAGTGGATAGGAATGAGTTGGTTGGTATTTGAATTCAAATTCGATTTGAATTCAAATGAGCAACCACTTATCTTTATCCTCTCACGTGGTAAAAATGCTGCAAAGATGCGATCTTGCATCATTTTAAAAAGGAGATAAGATAGGGCGTGCGCAGTAGACATCAAAAAAAAAAGGGTGGTGTGAGAGAGCTTTCTTGCGTGAGAAAAGAAAAGAAAAGGAGAGAAAAGAAAGAAACAAGTGGGCGTAAGTTTCTTCGGAGTGTACCCTAGGGTTTTGGCTTAGGGTTCGAGAAGTGAGAACGTGAGCTATGAGTGTCGTAAGCCCACCAAACTTCAGGGAGAGTATCATCAACCTCTCAAGTATATCTGCTGATGATTTGGAGTATCTGAAGAGTCAGCAGATCAAGATCGAAGGAGTTCGATAAACATCGACCATCAAAAGGGTTCAGCCACGAACTAGCATTCGTGAGGAGCCGATCAGATCGAGAGCTTTGTGTGGATGATCTGCAGAGGCTAGACACACTGTGTGACTATATTACGATGATCAGACCCTCCCGATGGTGATCAGATTGCGGTGATCGACTACCCGCACAAAGGTAATGTGTTCTAAACACGTAATAGTAAATTATTTACTGTAAAAATTTAAATTTCAAATTTAAATGTATGCTATATATATATCATATTTAGATTTTTTTATAGGATTTATACATATTAATTAATTAGATTAATTAATAATTTCCACTATAAAATAGTAATTTTAAAAAAATTTTAAAATTATCATTTTACCCCTACACTAAAATTCACTTCAGATCTATCTTTAATCATAAATTTGTTAGATGTGATCTAGATTAAATTTATGATTTATTAGATTTAAAAAATATTTAAATCTAAAATAAAATCTCTTTGTTAATAATTTCTGTACAAAGAACCATCATATATTGGTCTGAAAAATTTGCACAGTTTAAAGTTGAAATTATTTCAAGTACATGAACCTGTTTAGATTAGATCTAAAGTAGTTTCATGCTTATTTCACTTGTAATTTGATTATAAATCAAAACATGCAACTTGGTTGGTAGAACCATGTTGTAAAAATATTTTACAAACATGAAAATTATTTTTGAAAAATCGAACCCCAACCCTCAACCCAAAACTTAATTGAGAATTAAGAAGTTGTTTGATTAGGTTCTAGGATTGTGAATTGAAGAACCTAAGACACAAACCATAACACATTGGGTTAATGGGTTAGTGGAAATTAGGTCCATTAATTGGGTTAGACCTAAGGTTAGATTAAATATGGACTTAATTAGAGAATTGACTAAATCTAATCAATTGTTGTCTTAGATTAGGTCAAGGATTCTCTAGATCGATTATAATAGTTGTAGTTGGTCAAGTCCTTATCTTTAACAAGAACCAAATGGACTTGATTCTTGGCTAAGCGGTCCAGTACGAACTGTTAGGTTAATCTAATCGAAACTAATTAAACTAGTTGGTGTCTAAGGTAAACCAGATCGATAATTTTTAATTGGCAGCCCGCTTACCTGATCATTTCTGATGGTGTCTAAGGCAAGCTTTGGCAGATCCTCCCACCGATCGAACTTACTTGACCTCTTGGTAAAATTATATTTTGATCGGATCACTTGACTATTCGAGCTGACCCATGTCAGCTAGGTAAATCAGTGTGATTGATTTAGGTGCTCCTAGACCAGCCCTTTTAATGGTCTCCCTTAAGCTGACTTGGTAAAGTCAATGGGAGAATCATGATAAGCTGGTTCATCTAACCTCCTCCTCTAAATCAATTAAATCCTCTAAAATTATTAGGTCCTTAAAATAAAATAGTTATGGTGATAATTAGATCATAGTCTCCTATTAAGTGGATGATAATGGGTCCATCAGTAGGATAATCATTGGAGGCCCAAAGGCCTGGTGCTTATCGGCTGATGGAATTATCATTCATAATATGATTTCTTGACTGCATCTTTCTAAATGATGGTTAGGTTAGCCAACCAAAGTTGGGCTTAATCATTCATTGGCTAGATGGGCCAAGTATGGTCATGTTAATGGTTGGACCTAAGCAAACCTTTTCAGTGGAGGCCAAAGCCTACTGATTAGGGACTGGGGCCAAATTAAAATTACTAGAAATTATTTAGAGAAATAATTGGTTATGAACCTACCCTTAGATGTACATAGGTTGGCCAACCAAAGTTGGGCTTGTGTGTAGTCTAAGTGGATTCTAGTACCCACTAAAAAATTAGGATAATTCCTCGAATTGGAGGTAGAGGCTATCAATTCAAGTAAAATAGTGGGAGAAATCTTTTGATTAAAGCCCAAATCTTTAGGTTTAATGAATCAATTACTAATTAGGTTATGATTTTTTTTTATGCAGATATGGCCACTTTCCTATCACTTCGATCATTATTGGACAATGATAAGTTGGTGGGACCCAACTTCAGTAGCTGGTTTCGAAAGTTGAAGATAGTCCTAGAGCATAAACGATCCTATATGTG
Source organism: Elaeis guineensis (assembly GCF_000442705.2). Classification (NCBI taxonomy): domain Eukaryota; kingdom Viridiplantae; phylum Streptophyta; class Magnoliopsida; order Arecales; family Arecaceae; genus Elaeis; species Elaeis guineensis. Next base: position 936,846 of record NW_027332420.1, read on the forward strand.
ATAACAGATCCTGTACCTGAGGAGCCAGTTGCCAATGCATATGGAACAGTCAGAGATACTTATCAGAAGTGGCTCAGTGATCGGACCACGATGCACTGCATCATACTGGATGCCATGAGCAATGAGTTCAGTCATAGATTTGAGATGACTCAGCCAAAGGACATGCTTCAAGTATTGGAGGATGCCTTTGGCACACCCGATGACGTGGAGAGGCACAAGACTAGTTGTGCCATCTTCAACGCCAAAATGCAGGATGGTGCCTTTATCACTGATCATGTATTATACATGATCGAGCTGATGGAGTGTTTGAGCAAGCTCGGCTTTCCCTTGCATGAGCAACTTGAGAAAGATGCAATACTGAACTCGCTGTCCAAGTCTTATCTCCCATTCCTCACTCATTATAGAATGACAAAGCCTGAAGTAAACTACCACGGGTTATTAGAGATGCTTCAGAACTTTGAGAAGGATCACCAACTCTACAAGGAGTCGGTGAACTTAGTGGGAGGTTCGTCTTCTGGATCTCGACCCTTTAAGAAAGGAAAGAAGAACAAGAAGAAGAAAGTGAAGAAGGTGCAAGTTCAGGCTGGGACATCAGTGCAGGGCCGATCAGAAAGATCAAGCCCGATAAGAGTCAAACTGAATGCTTCTTTTGTAAGAAGCGGAGGCACTGAAAGAGGAACTGTCCTCAGTACATTGCCTCCCTAGACCCGAACAGGCAGAGAAAGAAGCAAGCTGTTGCTGGACAAGATATTTATATGATAACTCCTTGTAATTTCTCTATTTGTGATATAACTGACTGGGTATTGGATACCGATAGCCCTTACCATATTTGCAATTCATTGTAGGGGTTGCAGGTCAGTAGGAGATTCGAGCAAGGTGAGAGGTTCCTGAACGTTGGAGATGGAAGATCAGTTCCAATTCTAGCATTAAGAATCTTGAAACTTGTATTTGAGTCCCATACCATTGTTCTTAATGATTGTCATTTCTGTCCCAGTTTCTTTTTAAATGTTATTTCTGTAGGCCTTCTGGTCAAAAATGATTATGAAATTTCAATAAAGAAATAAGTTTGTAATATCATTATGAATGGTGTTACTATTTTTTGTAGACATTTGAACAATGGTGTGTATATGTTATCACAACCTGTTAACGTAGTCTATTCTACTAGCAAACACCCTAGATTAGATAGTGTATCAGATATCTACTTATGGCACTGTAGGCTAGGTCATATAAACAAGAACAGGATAAACAGGTTGACTCAAGAGGAAATCCTCGAAGTCAGTGATTGTGAATCACTTCCAACCTGTGAGTCTTGTCTTCTTGTTAAAATGATCAAGTCACCTTTTACTGAAAAAAATGAGAGAGCTACTGAACTCTTGGGCCTAGTACATACTGATGTATGCGGGCCCATGAGCATAAGTGCTGGAGGTGGATATTTTTACTTCATCACTTTCATGGATGATCTATCCAGATATGGATATGTCTATCTGATGAAACATAAGTCGGATTCATTTAAAATGTTCAAATGATTCCAAAGTGAAGTAGAAAAATAAACTGAAAAGCGTACTAAAACTCTTCGATCTGACCGAAGAGGGAAATACCTTTCTGATAAGTTTCTCACATATCTAGGAGAGAATGGGATTCTCTCCAAATGGATTCTTCCAGGAATACCACAGCATAATGGTGTGTCTGAAAGGAGAAATCGGACTCTATTAGACATGGTTCGATCCATGATGGGTTTTGCCAGCTTGCTGATATCTTTCTGGAGATATGCACTCGAATCGGCCTATTATCTGTTAAATAGGATTTCAAGTAAGTCAGTAATTAAGACTCCATATGAGATATGGACAGGGCGTAAGCCAGCACTTTCATACCTTAGGATCTGGGGGTGCTCGGCCTATGTCAAATGATTAGTTACAGATAAACTTGGACCTAGGTCTGACAAATGTACATTCATAGGGTACCCCAAAGAGACCAAAAATTATTTTTTCTATCATGCTGATGAACAAAAGGTGTTCGTCAGTCTTAAGGCAATCTTTTTAGAAAAAGAGTTTCTTGATAAAGGAACCGTTGCCTCTAAGGTTGAACTTGATAAAGTTCAACAGGTAGAAGGACCGACACCAATAGCTGAACCTGAGTCAGATTTGATTAGATCAGATCCGAAGCCCAATGTATCTACACCATTAAGACGATCCGATAGAGTATCGCATCGCCAGACAGATACTATGGTTTCTTGGTCCGGAATGGTGATCCCATCGAACTCGATAAGAATGATGAGGATCTGATCACCTATATGGATGCAATGTAGAGATCTGATTCCAAAAAATGGTTTGAAGTCATGAAATCTGAAATAGAGTCTATGAAGGTCAATGATGTATGAACATTGGTTGACCCACCTGAAGGAGTTAAACCCATTAGGTGTAAATTCAAAAGGAAGAGGGGTGCAGACGGAAAGGTGGAGATCTATAAATCTGTCTGGTTGTCAAAGGGTATTGTCAATATTATGGTATTGACTATAACGAGACATTCTCCACTATGACAATGCTCAAATCCATTCGGATAATGCTTGCAATAGCGGCCCATCTGAATTATGAGATCTGACAGATGGATGTAAAGATAATTTTTCTGAATGGAGAGCTGATCGAAGAGGTGTATATGATACAACCTGAGGAGTTTACATCCACAGATGAGTCCTAGGTGTGCAAGCTTCAGAGATCCATTTATGGATTGAAGTAAACTTCTCGGAGTTGAAACATGTATTTTGATAAGGTGATCAAAACGTATGGCTTCGTTAAGAATGGAGAAGAGCCCTGCATCTATAAATAGATAAATGATCTAGTTATGGTATTTCTTGTCTTGTACGTGGATGGCATTCTCTTAATCGAAAATGACATCCCTACACTACAGAGAATAAAAGTTTGGTTGTCATCGCAGTTCTCTATGAAGGACTTGAGTGAAACATCCTACATCCTAGGGATGAAGATCTATAGGGATAGATCTAAAAAGATGCTTGGATTATCTCAGTCCACATACATAGATACTATGCTGAAGAGGTTCAGCATGAAAAATTTCAAGAAGGGCTATCTACCGATAGGCCATGGAATTTTTCTCTCTAAGAAGGATTGTCCAATAACTCCTGAAGAGAGAGAGCGTATGAATAGAGTCCCATATGCTTCGATCGTGGGATCTATCATATATGTCATGATATATATAAGGCCAGATGTGGCATACTCATTAGGAGTAGTGAGTAGATACCAATCTGATCCTGGAGAAAGCCACTGGAAAGTAGTTAAAGCCATCCTTAAGTATTTAAGAAATACTAAGGACCAATGGTTGATTTATGGTGAGTCAAATCTGAAACTTGTGGGGTTCACAGACTCCAACTTTCAATCTAACCATGATGACAGCAGAAGCGTATCGGGTTATATCTTTACTCTGAATGGTGGAGCTATCTGCTGGAAGAATTCCAAGCAGCATACTGTGGCAGACTCTATTTGTGAGGCGAAGTATATCGCAGCATCGGATGCTGTGAAGGAAGCTGTGTGGCTGAAAAAATTCATCATCAAGCTCGGAGTAGTACCCTCCATCGATGGTCCAGTCCTGCTCTACTATGATAGCACTGGTGCCATTGCTCAGACAAAGGAACCCAAAGCACACCAGCGGACGAAACACATTTTGCGTCGCTTCCACCTGATCTGGAAGATCGTGGATCGAGGTGACGTCGATCTTCAGAAGATTGATGGAAAGGAGAACCTGACCGACCCCTTCACTAAAATCCTGATGATAAAGGAGTTTGATAACCACAAGTCAAAGATGGGTATTAGATACTGTGCCGAGTGACTTTAGGACAAGTGAGAGTTGTTGAAAAATATATCCCAAAAGCCAATCGTCAACTTGTTGATGGTTGAGCAACCTTATATTGTAATTGATTTGTTAATAAATTTTTGGCATTTTTATTATAAGTTTTCATCTTCTAATGAACTCTGTTGTTATGATGAAATCTTTAGGACTATTTAGGTTTGATAAAGAGAAAATTTATCGATTAGTCCTTAAAACTGTTCACGATCAAATGATAGGCTATTAATAAGAACGACAGCTCCTATCGAGCATAGGTCGCTGTAGGCCATATGGGTTGGTTGTCCTCTTAACCAAAGAGTGTGGAGACACTGGTATGGTATACAAATGAGATGTAAGGATACATCATCATTGAACGTAACCAACTCCAGAGCATTCTGCTGTCGAGAATGTCTCTGATGGGATATAGGTATAAGTGTCCCTTAGACCTGAGATCGCCTCAATGACTTGCAAGCAACTTACTGTGCTTTGGTACTGGACTAACTGAATTTCTAATTCAGTGATGGAAGGCTTCTAGGCATAGTCAAGTACTTACGAAGTCAGAGTATGATCAAGATGAGATTGACCATTCTAAGAGTTGGAGAAAAATGAGTCACTATATTTCAATTTAGCAAAACCTTGGCCAGGACAATCCATCAGATGGATTTGATATTTTGAAATATAATGTGGACAACCTGATCAAAGTTGACAGTTGAACTCTGAGATATCCTATGAGCATTTTGGTCAAGAAAATGAATTATATGTAAACTATATCCGTATAGGTTCTAAGGATGTTGTTCTACACATTCGACCTATCCGACCGTCGGGTATCATTGCTAGATGGTCACTTCGATTGGTACAAAAATTTATTTCTGTACTATCAACTTAGGTTCAGACCTATGAGATCACACACATTAGAGTTTATGATCCAATCAGATGGTTGATCAATGATTAAGAATCGTTCTAGGATTAAACGATCAATACGATTGACATTTAACCTAGTGCAAGTGTTGCAGGAGGATCGATTAGTAATTTGATTGCTAATTGACTTAATTTGATTAAGCCAATAGGTTAAGATTAAGTCTAATTGAATATGATTTAATTAGATTTGGTTTGAGCTTGATTGGATCAAGTTCAATTAATTTATTGGATAAGCCAAGTGCAAAGAAAAACTAGTCCTAGTTCAATTAGGATTTGGATCAACCTAATTTTTAATTTGATTAAAAAATTAAATTAAATTTAAATTTAATTTAATCTGATTAAATTAGATTCTTAATTGGGTTAAGATCTATTTTAATTAGGTTGATTTGGTTTTAGTTTGATTTGGTTTGAGAAACTAAATTTGAACAAGTCATAGATTGAATCCTAGTAAGACTAGGATTCCACCTTGCACCACCTTAGCCCCCCACGCCCACTCTCTCTTATTTTGTGTGATAAAATCTTCTCTCCCAGGCCTTCACACATGCCTAAAGCTTTCCACTCTTTCTCTCTTACATGGAATATGATTGTGGACCAAGTCAAAGTAGGAATTAGTTTGGATTTCAAATTCTATGAGATAGAATTTTAGGAAACCAAAACTCTTTCCTTATGGCATTGATTTTATCCAGATTTTTTTTGCAATTTTTATGACTTTTATGGTATATATTGTGTGCCCTTTGTTGGTGGTCCATGGTAGAAAAAGAAAGAGGAGGCATCCATGAGTTGGGCACCCCTTGTCTTGCCATGTTTGAATTTTCCTTGATTAGGTATTTGACCTAGACAAGGATTCTTCATATCTCATTATTTAAGATAATTTTTTTCTTGAGATTTTATGAATTATAGAGCATTGAGATACCTTTGGGGTGTGTGAAAATTAGAGAGAAACAGTGTTGGGGCATGGAGATATAATAGACACAAGACTAAGTGTCTAGATTAGAGCAAAGAGAAGAAGAAGAGGGTCTTCTTCTAGGGTTGCTGAGTTCATCTCTTTCCTTCCTCCATCTGTGAGTTTTCTGAGAGTGTCTCACATCTAAAACTTTTTCTCCTACTTTTCATCTTTAGAAGAGTTCAAATCAAGAAGAAGGAGGCATCTGATCAACCATCGAAGAAGGATCAGCACAGTACTAGCATACTGTGCTGATTTTCTGGACCCAGACTTCTGATCATGATTCGTGGGTTCGTGTGGATGACTCCTAGAGGTCGGATGTATGTGTGGCTTGCAACATTATCCTCAAACCTAGATCAACAAAGTTAGAATGTCTAACTTGCAAGGTAATAGATCTGATCTATTATATTTTACATACATTAGATGTATAGAAACATGTTGATATGATCAACATATAGTTCTTGCTCTTTATATTTTAATTTCTGATTTAATGTCATGTAATAATCATATAATAGGATCTTAGATCTAGAAATTCTCTGATTTTGTAAAATAAATTTTAATTTATTTTAGTCTTCCACTGCCTGATCTTGAAAATATTTCAAGATCTAACCCTAAAATCCTAGATCTGATTCCTTCAAGTGCTTCACTAGCCGAGGGGCAGTCCACAAATCGATCTCCATTTTTTAATGGGTCAAACTATACCTATTGAAAAGCTCGGATGAAAATCTTTATCCAAGTACTTGACTATGATATATGGAGTATCATAGTTAATGGACCACACACACCCACTAAGATAATTGATGGTGTAGAATCAACCAAATCCGAAAGAGAATGGAATGAGATTGACAAGAAAATGGTTCAACTCAATGCCAAAGCCATGAATATTTTATATTATACTTTAGATATTAATGAATTTAATCACAATTCAACATGCATGTCAGCTAAGAAATATGGGATAGATTAGAAGTAACGCATAAAGGCACTAATCAAGTTAAGGAATCAAAAATTAACATGCTTGTGCACAAATATGAACTCTTTAAAATGAAGCATGATGAATCAATAACTGAAATATTTATTTATTTTATGGATATTATTAATGATCTAAAAAATCTTGATAAGTCTTATTCTAACAATGATCTTGTGAGAAAGATTCTTAGGTCTTTATCAAAGACTTGGGAGGCCAAAGTGACCGCAACCTAAGAAGCTAAAGATCTTAATATTTTACCTTTGGAGGAGCTTCTAGGATCGCTAATGACACACGAGCTAAGCATGAAATAATATCAAGAAGAAGATATCAAGAAGAAGAGGATAATCGCCCTCAAGTCCACTACTCAACTCGATGAGAAATCCGAAGAAACAAAAAATGAAGAGCAAGATGAAGAAATGGCCCTCATCACTAGAAAGTTTAAAAGATGTTTGAAGAAAAGAAAATAAGGGATGAGAAAGAGGCCACCTACAAAAGGAGAGCATAGCAAGGAGAAAGATAAGGAGCAACCTCTTATTTGTTATGAATGTAAGAAGTCAGGGTACTTTAGATCCGAATGTCCACAACTTAAGAAGGGTCCCAAGAAATACAAGAAAAAGGCTATGATGGCTATATGGAGTGATAGTGATGAGTCAAACTCTGAAGAAGAAGAGTCTCATGAACAAGCCAACTTGTGCCTTATGGCACATAAAAATGAGGTAAATACTGAAATTCCTAATGACTTTACTTTTGAAGAACTTCAAGAAGTATTTTGTGATATAGTTGATGATCTAAAGAAGTTAGGGGTAAAGAACAAAGAATTGAAATCAAAAAATCAATCTTTACTAAAAGAAAATGAGATTATTTCAAATAAAAAATCAGTCTTGACACAAAAAAATCGAAACTTAAAAAATAAAATTGCTAAGTTAAAATCTATAGTAGAAAAGTTTACTCTAAGTTCAAATAAACTTTAAATGATACTTGATAATCAAAAGGCCATTTATGATAAAGCTGGTCTTGGCTACAACCTTTTAAAGAAACAAAAATTTTAAAAAATATCTATGTAAACTCATCAAGCAATAAATTTTTAAATATTACTTACTTTAAATGTGGTAAAGAAGGACACAAATTCTATACATGCTTCTCTAGCAAATTTGAAAATTCTAATGTGAAAAAAATATGGGTTCCAAAAGGAATCATTGTGACTAACCAAAAAGGATCCAAAAAAATTGGGTACCTAAAGTCAAAACTTGATTTTTGTATGCAGGTGTGTCTTGCATCCCAAGAAACATATCGAAAATGGTATCTTGATAGCGGGTGCTCAAGACACATGACCGTGATGAATCTCAATTCATCACACTTGATGCAAAAGATGGAAGGATGGTCACCTTTGGAGACAATGGCAAAGAAAAGATCATCGGTATAGGTAACATTGGTATCACTCTCTCCAAGTATATTAAAAATATTTTATTAGTAGATAGTTTGAAACATAATCTATTAAGCATTAGTCAATTTTGTGACAAAAGGTACAAAATTATTTTTGAATCTTCATTATGCATAGTAACTAGTCCTAATGATAAAAGCATTAAATTTGTGGGGAATAGACATGATAATATTTATATGGTAGATTTGAATGATCTTTCCAAGATAAACATGCAATATTTAGTAGCCTTAAATACCAAAATTAATGAGACTAGTTAGCTTTGACACCGTAGGCTTGCACATATTAGCATGCATTCACTTTCAAAACTTATTAAAAAGAAATTGGTTATCGGTTTACCTAAATTAAATTTTGAAAAGAATAGAATTTGTGATGCATGCCAACTGGGTAAACAAATAAAATCTTATTCAAATCTAAAAATATTATTTCAACTTCTAGGCCATTAGAATTATTGCACATAGATTTATTTAGACCCACTAGAACTACTAGTTTAGATGGAAAACGTTATGGCTTTGTAATTATTGATGATTTCTCTCATTTTACATGAATTTTTTTTGGCACATAAAGATGAAACTTTTTATGTGTTCTCAAAATTTTATTGAAGAGTTACTAATGAAAAAAGTTTCTCAATTCAAAATATTCGAAGTGATCATGAAACTGAATTTAAAAATCAAGATTTTAAAAAGTTTTATGATGAAAAAATATTGACCATAACTTTTCAGCACCTAGGACATCCCAACAAAATGGGGTAGTAGAAAAAAAATAGAACTCTTGAAGAAATGACCTGTACCATGCTATGTGAAAGCAACCTTCCAAGATACTTTTGGGCAGAAGTAATTAACACGGTATGCTACATTTTAAACTGTGCTTTAATTAGACCAATTCTAAAGAAAATATCCTATGAGCTTTGAAAAGGAAGAAAATCAAACATTATATTTTTTCATATTTTTGGTTGCCAATATTTTGTTTTGAACAATGGTAAAGAGAGATTAGAAAAATTTGATGCAAAATCCGATGAAGCTATTTTTCTTGGTTACTCCTCTTCTAGCAAAACTTTTAGAGTTTTCAACAAAAGAACTTTAGTAGTAGAGGAGTCAATACATGTTGTTTTTGATGAGACTAATGATCTTCCTTCAAGAAAGTATGAAGGTATTGATGATGCAGATCTTCTTATAGAAGAGATGAAGGAACTCACACTAAAAGACTCAATAATTCAAAATGAAGAAGAACATGAAAACAAATAAGATGATGAAGGTGAAGAATAACAAGAACAACCTCAAGGTACAAATGATCTATCCAAAGAATAGAGGTATGATCATAATCATCCCAAAGAACTAATCATTGATGATCCTACACATGGAGTAAGAACTCATTCTTCACCTAGAGATGCATACAATCATTTTGCATTTATTTCTCAGTTCGAACCTAAAATCATAGATGAAGCTGAAAAAGATTATAATTGGATAAATGCAATGCAAGAGGAACTTAATCAATTCGAAAGAAATAATGTATAGACTTTAGTATCAAAACCTAAAAATTATGCTGTAATTGACACAAAATGGGTATATAGGAATAAATTGGATGAACATGAAAATGTGATTAGGAATAAAGCAAGATTAGTTGCAAAGGGTTATAATCAAGAAGAGAGAATTGATTTTGATGAGACCTCTGCACCTGTTGCTAGATTAGAAGCAATTAAGCTTTTACTTGCATATGCATGCTTTATGAACTTTAAGTTATTCCAAATGGATGTCAAAAGTATTTTTCTAAATGATTATATTGCTGAAGAAGTATATGTAGAACAACCTCTCAATTTTGAAAATCATGCTTTTCTTAATCACGTTTTCAAATTAAACAAAGCTTTGTATGGTTTAAAACAAGCACCTAGGACTTGGTATGAAAGGTTAAGTAAATTCTTGCTCAATAATAATTTTTCAAGAGAAAATATAGATACAATCTTTTTCATTAAAAGAAATCATGATGATATCTTACTTGTACAAATATACATTGACACATTATATTTGGGTCTACTAATGAAACTCTTTGTCAAGATTTTGCTAAACTCATGCAGGGAGAGTTCGAGATGAGCATGATGGAAGAACTTACATTCTTCCTCGGACTCCAAATCAAACAAACAAAGTAAGAGATCTCCTCACCCAAAGCAAGTACACAAGAGAACTACTCAAAAGATTTGGAATGGAGAGCTCCAAAGTAATTGATACACCCATGAGCCCATCATGTAAGCTTGACAAAGATGAAGGAGGTAAAAATGTAGACTCAAAACTTTATAGAGGCATAATTGATTCTTTATTGTATTTAACTGCTAGTAGACTAGATATTATATTTAGTGTTTGTCTATGTGCTCACTTTCAATCAAATCCAAAAGAATCACACTTAAATATAGTTAAAAAAAAATTTAAATATTTAAAAAGTATACAAACTCTAGGATTATAATATTCTAAGGACTCATCAATTGACTTAATAGGATATTCAGATGCCGACTTTGTTGGATGTAAATTAGATAGAAAAAGTACTAGTAGAATTTGTCAATTTCTTAGAGTTAACTTAATCTCTTAGTTTAGCAAAAAGCAAAATTCGGAAGCACTGTCTACGGTCGAGGCGAATATATTGCAGTCGGAAGTTACTGTGCTCAAATCCTGTGGATTAAGCAACAACTTGAGGACTTTGACATCAAACTCAATGAAACTCTCATAAGATGTGATAATACTAGTACTATTAATCTGACTAAAAATCTAATTCAATATTTTAGATCAAAATATATTGAAATTAGATATCATTTCATAAGAGAACATATCCAAAATAAAGATATAATTCTTGATTATATATATACTGAAAAATAATTGGCTGATATATTTACCAAGCCTTAAGTGAAGATAGATTTTGTGAAATTAAGAGAGAATTAGGAATCCTTGATCCTTCAGCTTGAGTATCTTTCTGATTCCAAGTTCAATTTGTCAAAAATTCATTGAATCAATTTATTTTTGAGCTAGATTTACATCTCTTTTTCTTAAAAGCTCAAAACTATTCTTCAAATGATCAATCTCTCAAATAGACACCATTCCTTCAAGTTTCAAGTTTTTTCGAAATTTCTCCATCAGGCTCTGTTTTATTGGGGTTTCTTCGATTGCAAAGAGCCGACCCCTTTGCCATTCGTCTTCCCCATTCCACCGAACAAGATCACCTTCCTCTCCACTCTCATCTCAAAATCTCTCTTCCTATCGGATTTTCTCCTTTAAATCGCCCCTTCAGGATTTAAATCTCTCTTCTCTTTCTTCTTCATTTGGACGGTTCGAGCTTACCCTAGCTTCAAACTCTCTTTTCCAAACTGACTATCTATCTTCCCAAAATCTTTGCTTTTCCTTAAAATTCCTTCCACTCTACCCCTCATCAAATCTCCCAGGCTGTTTGCAAGTCTCTCCTATCTAAATGGCTCCCAAATCAAAGCTACCAAGAGAAAAAAATCTATTCGAGGGTAAGAGGAAGATATGCGCAGAAAAAGAATGGCAGCCAAGCCCTCTTCTGCTCCAACCCCTACTCCAGGTCCTGCTCCAGCTTCTACACAGTCTCCACTTAGCCCAAGCAAGGTACCTCTCTCCAATCAAAATGTGGAACCCGAGAAGAATATAGATTTAAGTTTTTTGAAAAAGAAAGATTCTCTATTGGATCAAAGATTAAAAATCAAGGATGGAAGTTTTACTGTTTATTAAAAAAAATACTTATGTTGATTTGGTCAGAGAATTCTACTTAAATTTGAGTTACTGCAATGAACAGTAAAATCTTTGGTAAAGGGTTAACATAGTTCTTGATCCATTCACTTGGACAAATCTTATACTTGCCTTGTGAAGGCTATACTCATATGGAGCTCCCAATCAAAGAAGAAGAATTAAGTGCTATCTTAGGGAGAGCATTTATTGGAAACTTGAATAAATTAGAAGCAAAAATTCTTTCGGTTGAGATGAGGCTTTTATATCACATGGTAACCAAACTATTTTCCCGAAAGTAGCAGACATGACCTCTTATCTAGTAGGGACATATGCATCATGTACCATGTGATCACCGAGATCCCCCTGAACCTTTCTACTCTGATATTTGAGGCCATGAGAGAAACTCTAAATAGGTCTAAGGCTCACCTGCCTTATGGTATGGCACTCACCCTGGTCTTTAGGAGGTTCGGAGTCTATTTTGAGGGAGAGACAGTCACCAAGTTATCATACTCTAACACCATCAACTACCACACACTGCACCATATGGGTTTCTCAAAGACTAATGGAGGTTGGTCGAAGGGTGTTGAGGAGAGAGCTGAGGAGGAAAGACCGTCTTCACCTCCACATGATCATAGGGCATCTCCTGATATTCAGTTTGTGTCTTATCACGAGGTTGGTCCCTCAGAGTCTATGAGGAAGCATATTTCTGTACCATAGTCTGGGAGCAGAGTAGATCCTTCAGAGGTCAAACTTACAGATGATTAGATTGAGTTGATGTCCCAGGTGTTGCTTTCATTTTATCTCAATAGTTTGCCACCTCAAGCTTTGCTCAGAGGACGACATCTTAGGCTATTTCAGATCAATTTTGATCCCTCATATCTCTACTATCTTTCAGATGCTTACAGCTCAGTCCGTACGATTGAGGAGCTTGAGGGATGTGTTCTGAGACTGACGGGCAGAGTTTTAGATTTATAGAGGTAGATATTAACCTTAGCCCATCCCCAACCGTATGAGGACATCATGGAGGTCTCCCACCTTACTGCGGAGGTGGCTAGGCTTCGAGGAGTTTTATAGAGTGGATTTGATTTTTTGAGGAGAGAGATCAGGAGCTCCAGTGAGACTATCTCTACTCAGATTGGTGCCTTGATGCAGTCCATGACGAGAGCTGTGAATAATTGGACACCATCAGACTTTCTCTCCTAGCACAGTCCATAGCTTCCTAGGCTACAGGATCTTTTCATCCTTCTACTCATGCTGGTACTTCTACCCATGGCCGAGATAGACGAGGTCGAGGACGTGCCTATGGCTTTGATCCTGAGTCTCCTTATCATATCTCTAACTCTTTTGATGCTCTAGCCATGACATCTATTAGATCTAGCATAGTTAGTCTTTTATGTCTAGGTTCTAGCTTATGGCCTTTGTAATTGTCGGCTGATTGACTCATGGATAGTTATTTTTTTGTGTTATCCATAATTTTTGTATGGCCTATGTACTTTGACTTGACTCGTATGTATAAATGTCACATTTTGGATATATATATATATATATGCTTTTATCTTATATGAATGTCTTTGGATTGATTTTTTTTTTTGAATGATCTCAATTGAAATATCTTAATTCTATGATATGAAGAATGCTTATTATGAATGGTAATATCTTCTATATGAGCAAATTGAAATACCCTTTATGATTGCTATAGTGAGGAGGAGTCTCTTTCATTTTTTTTTCTTAAAAAGTGAGAGAAATAATCTTAATTGATGTTGTCAAAAAGGAGGAGTAGAAAAATAAAATTGAGCAATAAGCAAAATTATCTAAAATTGAGTAATAAGCAAAATTGTCAAGCAAATTTAACAAAAGAAAATAATCTTATAAGCTATCTTAAAACTAATCTTCAAACTACTCATGATGCTTACTATTCAAATAATTGACTATAATATTTAAGTGATGCATCTTCATAAATTTGAAATTCTTAATCAATGCTTTATATATGTTATATGTTATATTTTGCTTTTGCTCAAACATTTTGTCATCATCAAAAAGGGGAAGATTGTTGCTTCTTGAATTGATTTTGATGATTACAAAATATTTGAGGGGATTACTAATGATTTTGGTTTGAAAAAAGATTTATTGTATTTCAGGGGCAAAATTATAATTTTACCAAGTTCTGATTCGAAAGCCTCAAGAGCAAGAACAGAAGATTTGTGATCTATTGGAGATAATTTCATACTTTTTGGATGGATATGTTGAGAAAAATTTAAGTTTAAAGAATTGGGTCGACCTCCTGGGTCAACTCCTATCAAAAGAGATTGAACGGCATGCTATTTCTGGCTGGCACACCCAAAGAGGATGATCCCATGAGTCGACCTCTGTTGCTGTGTAAGTCAAAATTATAGAACAGTCAGTTTCTATTCTGTACCACAGAGGTCGACCTCATGAGTCGACCCCTATGCAGAGTTCGATCCCATGAGTCGACCCCCTGTGACGAAAACTTCCTTGATGGCTAGTTTCAGCTCTTTTTGACAGTATTTAATGCCCCTTTAATGATCTCCAACGGCTCTATTTTCAATCTAGATTTATCTCTAGCATCCATTGAAGATATAAAGGCACTTAAAGGAGAAAAAAAGTAAGATTTTTTAAGCATTCATTTCAGTCCTAAGCAAAAAGACCTCTTCAAGCAAAAGAAGCTTTTAATTCAAGTTCACCAACTCCTCAAGAGCTCATTCAAATCTTCAACCACCTTAAGAAAAATCAAAAAAGCTTCCTTCGTGTTGTGTAAAGTATATTTAAAGTTTTATTTGCTCATTAAAGGAGCTAAATTTATATTTTCATGTGATTAACTTATATACTCTGTTTTGTCTTGTTTTTTAGTTTTGGAAGGGTTCCAAAACTTTGAAAGGTTGGTCCGAATCTTGAATTGGATTGTATTGGGTTGGCTTGTACCAGAGAACAAATATTCTAGCTTGAGATAGCTAGAGTCAGAGGTATCGATGTTGTATTCTTGTTGAATACATTTAGTAGATTTGAATTCCCAAGTAGAAACTTAGGGAGTGGATGTAGGTGCAAGGTTATCATCGAACCACTAAAAATCTTGATTGTTTATGGCATGCTTACTTCTCTCTTCCTAAATTTATTTACTTTCTTGCATTCTTGCATCTTATTGCTATACCTTGCTTAAATCACTCACTATGTATAACTTGCTTAGTATTACTTAATCTTTATGGTTCTAAATTAATTTTAAAATTTTAAAAAATCTAATTCACCCCCCCTCTTGGTTGCATAGCTAGGCAACAACAATGTCTCCAAAGATAAAGAGGAAGATCTGTGAAGCTCATCATGGAATAGACCATATCTAATAAGGTCTAATTTCTCCATTCTGAAATCTCATTGAGTTGAGGCATTTCAGGTGGAGTCCACTATGAGATTATACTGTGCTCCTTGAAATAATCTAGAAACTCTCTACTATGGTATTCACTTTCTTGATCTGATCGAAGAGCCCCAAAGGGCTTTTCAATTTGTTTCTCCACTTCATGCCTGAATTCTTTGAACTTTTCAAAGACCTCAGACTTATGACGCATAAGGTACACATACCCATACCATGAAAAATCATAAAGATAATGAAATAAGAAAAATCTTCTCTAGCCGGCACATCGAATGGGCGTAAATATCATAATGCACCAAAGCAAGTATCTCTATGGTTCTTTCCCCATGTTCAACAAAAGGAAGCTTGGTCATTTTTTCTTGAAGGCATGACTCACACACTAAATATGACTCAGAAGCCAATGGATCCAATTGTCCAATTTTCTTCAATCTATTAATCCTGTCTTCTCCGATGGGGTTTAGGTTTTAAGTTGGTTAAGTCCTATTATAAATAGGACTCAAGATCTTGTTCCAACTCTAACTAACCCTTAGACCCAATCCTAACCAATTTAGAAATTAGTTATAACAAACTAATTAATTGGGTCCTAGCTCAATTATGAAACCAATTAGGCCCTAATCCAATTGAAAATTAATTAATTAAAACTCTATTGATCCAAAAATTAATTCTTAATGGATATCAGAGAAGTTTTTGATAACAGAGTTTGATTCAATCAAGCCTATTATCCAATAAGATTTGATCCAATCCAAATCTATATAAAACTAATTGAATCATATTCAATTTAAAATTTGATTTGCATCCCTGAGATCAATTGAAATAAGTCCTATTACTCAATAGAGATGCATCCAATCAATCCAAAGCCAATCTAATTGAATCCAATTCAATTAGATCTGATCCAATCCCCATTACTCAATCAAATTGAGCCACTTAACAATCATGTTGTTAATTAATTATTTCTCTAATTTACCAATCATTGATAAATTATTTATTACAACCTTTGCATAGGATTAATCATTAATCAAATTGATAATTAAACCCTTCAATGATTCATAATCATCGATCAGCCATTTGATCAGACAGATATTTCTATGTGTGTGACCTCATAAGTTCGAACTTAAGCCAGTAGCACAAAAATAATTTCTGTACTAATCGATGTAACCATCTAGCAATGGGATCCGATGTCCGGATAGGCCGAATGTATGTCCAGCAACACTCTAGAACCCATATAGATATGATTACCGTATAATTCATCCCTTCGACACTTGATGCTCAAGGATGACTAAGGATTAAACTGTCAACCTAAGATAAGTGGTCCACATTGTATCTCAACCTTAAAAATTTTGTGACTCCTCACTTAGACTACTTTAGTCAAAATTTTGCTGAATTAAAATACAGTAATGCATCATCTTCAATTTTACTTGGAGCGGTCAATCCCATCTTGACTCGCACTCAGACTTCACAAGTACTTGACTGGATCCAAAAATCTTCCATCATCGAATTAAAAATTTGGATAGTCTGATATCAAAGCACAGTGAATTGCTTGCAAGTCACCAAGGCAGTCTAAAGTTAGAGAGACACATATATCCATATCTCATTAGAGCAATCCTTAATAGCAGACTCTGAAAGTAGTCACGCTCTGTGAAATGTACTCCTACAAATCACCCATATGCCATATCCGTGTCACCACATGTCTTGGTTAAGAGAACAACCAACTAATATGGCATACAACGACCTACACTCGGTACAATTATCGTCCTTGTAATAATTGTATCATTTGGTCACAAGCAGGATTTAAGAACTACATGATAATTCCTCCTTTATCGTTTTGGAAGTAGCTTTAAGGACTTTATCATAACATATGAATTCTATTTTAAAAGATGTATTCCTTATGATGAATCTGTCAGATAATATTTATCATTTTATAATTCATATACTTGTATGGAGCACAATCATTTACAACCTAGATGATTGGCTTTAGGACATATTTTCTAACAACTTTTACTTGGACTAAAGCCAATCATATCGGTATCAAATATTTATTTTTTATTTTAGATCATTGAACTCTTTAGATTAGATTGCTCTAGTCAATGGGTCGGTCAAGTTTTTCTTTCAATCGATCTTCCTAAGGTTGACTTTATTTCGATCTTATCGAATAAGTTGATTGCAATGCAGAAAGTGTTTGGTTCTCAAATAAAACATCAATTCTTCAGCTTGAGCTATAACTCCAGTACTGCTGTCAATACAGAAAGACTGGACCATGAATGGAGGGTGCCACTCCATGCTCATGGATGAACTTTCATAACCAAACAACTTTTTTACCAGCATCAAATGCCATAAAAAACTCCATATCGTAAATAAAATTGGCTACTGACTATCGCATGGAATCTTTCTAGCATGTCGCTTCTCCTTCTAGGATAAAAATATAACCTGACATAATTTTATTATTTCAATCTGACTAGAAACTGAAATCAATATTCCATAAGTTTTAAGTCAGACTCTTCATAAACAAGCCATTGATCCTTAGTATTTCATAAATACTTAAGGATAGTTCTAATAATCTTGTAAACCTTTATGGAGAACAAAGATGACAACCAAACTTTTATTCCTTGTAATGTAGGGATGTCATTTTCAATTAAGAGAATTTCATCCAAACAATACAAAGACTACTTTTACAGAACTATCATCTCATTTGTACATATAGGATTCTGCTTCGTTCTCAACGAAACCATACGTTCAAAACATATATTTCAACTTTGAGAAGCTTGATTCAATCTGAATAGACTTGAGGATTACCATAAGAAAAACTTTTCATCATAGTCAACACTATAATTTTGATGAAATTCTTTGACAATCAGATAGAATTAATAGGTCTCCACTTTTTCATCTGCACCTCTAATCCATCTAGAATCCACTAACACCCTATGGGTTTTACCTCTTTAGGTGAATCAACGAATGTCCATACATCGTTGATTTTCATGGACCTCATTTCAGATTTAATGGCTCCAAGCTACTTCTTAAGGTTAGATCTCTATATTATATCCATATGAAAGATCAAATCACCATCTCGAACTTAAAAATTGAAGTATCTGTTCGGTTGATATGGTACTCTACCGTATCTACTCAAGGATGCCTTTACATCAAGCTCCAGATTTGATCTAATCAACTCCGGTTCTGTTGGTTTATGTCAGAGTTGATTCTTCTACCTATCAAGCTTCACCAAGCTTGGTCTTAACAGCATCAGTTTCTTCATCAAAAAAAATTTTTTCCAAAAAGAATGTCTTAAGATTCATGAACATCTCATGTCCATCAGGAAGGTAGAAGAAATATCCTTAATATAATATTTATCAGACCATGATCTAAGCTAGTCAGTTTGTGAATATTTCACATAAGTCTGACACTCCTAATAAGGGAGTATTGAATTATCCAAGTCCATATCTGATATAGAGATTTGGTAACTGATTTGCTCGAAACATTCTTAAGAACATATCAAGTAGTCTCTAAAACATAACTTTAATAGACTAGCAAACCTACAATGGACCGAACCATATCTAACAAAGTTCGATTTTTTTTTTCAGACACTTTTTTAAATAGTGGTATCCTAGGAAAGGTTCATTGAGAGAGAATTTAATTTTCTTCTCAAAAATATACTATAAAGGTATTCACTTCATCAGTCAAACCGATGAATTCTAATACTCTTTGCAGTTTATTTTTCTACCTTATTATGAAATCGTTTGAACACTTCAACCAATTTAAATTTGTGCTTCATAAGCAAGATGCACCCATGCCAAGATAGGTCACCAAGATTTTAATGAAGTAATAAGCCCTCTTCTGACACCTATGTTCATGAGGGTAAATACATCAATATGTACTAAACTCAGAACATCACTGGCTCATTCACCCTTTCCAATAAAAGGTGACTAAGTCAACAATGTCAAAGGAAGACTTCAGTGATATTATCTAATCTAAGGTGCTAGTCAGATGTGTACATTACACTAACAAGCTATGGTACTGAGTTTATATCATTTTCAATTATCCACTCATTATTGTAGTATCATTCACAATGATATTACAATAATCATACTTATTAACACCATCAATAAGATTGGACAATAGTGACAATCACTTAAAATGACTGGAACAGACTGGAACAAGATCTTGTTCCAACTCTAACTAACCCTTGGATCCAATCCTAACTAATTTAGAAATTAGTTATAATAAATTAACTAATTAGATCCTATCTTAATTATGAAATCAATTAGGCCCCAATTCAATTGGAAATTAGTTAGATTAAAATCTCATTGATCCAGAGGTTGATTCTTAATGGATATTAAAAAAAATTTTGATAATAGAACTTGATCCAATCAAGCCTATTATCTGATAGGATTTGATCCAATCTAAGCCTACATAAATCTAATTGAATCATATTCAATTTAGAATTTGATTTGCATCTCTAAGATCAATTGGAACAAGCCCTATTACTCAATAGGGATACATCCAATCAATTCAAAACTAATCTAATTGAATTCAATTCAATTAGATCTGATCTAATCTCCATTGCTCAATCAAATTAAGTCAATTAATAATCATATTATTAATTAATTTTTTCTCTAATTTATCAATCATTAGTAAATTATTTATGGCAATCTTTGTATAAGATTAATCATCAATCAAATTGATAATTAAATCTTTCAATGATTCATAATCATCGATTAGTCATTTGATCAGACAGATACTTCTATGTGTATGATCTCATAAGTTTGAATCTAAATCGATAGCATAAAAATAATTTCTGTACTAATCGATGCAACCATCTAGCAATGGGATCCAACATCCGGATAGGCCGAATGTATGTCCAGCAACACTCTAGAACCCATGTGGATATAGTTACTATATAATTTATTTCTTTGACACTTGATACTCAAGGATGACTAAGGGTTAAACTGTGAACCCAAAATGAGTGGTCTACATTGTGTCTCAACCTTAAAAATTTTGTGACTTTCACTAGGACTACTTTGATTAAAATTTTGTTGAATTGAAACATAGTGATGCATCATCTTCAATTTTATTTGGAGCGGTCAATTTCATCTTGACTCATACTCAGACATCACAAGTACCTGATTGTATCTAAAAATCTTCCATTTTCAAATTAAAAATTTGGGTAGTCCGGTCTCAAAGCACAATGAGTTGCTTGCAAGTCACCAAGACAGTTTCAGGTCAGAGAAACACATATACCCATATCCCATCAAAGCAATCCTTAATAGTAGAGTGCCTCGAAAGTGATCACGCTCAATAAAATGTACTCCTACAAATCATCCATATGCCATATCTGTGTCACCACATGCCTTGGTTAAGAGGACAACCAACCAATATGGAATACAATGATCTACACTCGATATAATTATCATTTTTGTAATAATTATATCATTTGATCATGAGTAGGATATAAGAACTACACGATAATCCTCCTTTATCATTTTGAAAGTAGCTCTAAGGACTTCATCATAACATATGAGTTTTATTTTGGAAGATGTATTCCTTATGATGAATCAATCAGATAATATTTATTATTTTATAATTCATATACTTGTGTAGAGCACAATCATCTGTAATCTAGATGATTGACTTTAGGACACATTTTTCAACACTACTATCCTCAAGGCCTTGCAAAGAAGTGCATAGATGAGCACTAAATCCAGAGTCAAGAATCCAACTGGATATAGAAGAAATTGTCAAGTTTGTTTCTATGATGAGCATACCTTCAGAAGGTCCATCTTCTCTCTTGTTCTTCAAGTCTGCCAAGTAGGCAGGGCAATTTCACTTTCAATGGCCATCAGAGTTACAATAGAAACACTTTTCTTTCTCTGGGCCTTTTTCTTTGGAGCTACCTTCTTCTCCTTCTTCTTGCTCTCTACTTTCTGCTTCTTCGCAGACTTTTTCTCAATAGACTTTCTCTTAGAAGAAGTCTACTTCACAGCAAGTACAGAGCCCCTTGAACTCTTCAAGATTTTCTCAATTATTATCAACATATTGACCAACTCATAGATAGTACACTGGATCTTATTCATGTGGAAGTTTACAATAAACTACCCATGTGAATCAGTCAAGGATAGCAGAATGAGATCAATCTACAGTTCCTTATCCATCAACATACTAAACTTCTCAAGCTCTTTTAGGTCCTTGATTATTGTCAGACAATATTTGTGGATCGATTGCCCTTCACACATCTTCACCTTAAAGAGTCGTTTGGACACTTGGAAGCGAGCTGCACGACTCTGCTCACCATACAACTCTTGTATGTGGGTCAAAATCTATCTGACAGTCTGTATGTCATCATACTGGCATCATAATTTGTTAGACATTGAGGCCATATGTAGCACTTCATCTTGTTATCATCGTCCAACCATTTTTTATGAGACGCTCTCTGATCAGCGATCGAACAAGCTAGTAGAGGGGTAAGGTCCTGATCGAGAACATAGGTCAACTTCTCAAAATTCAAGACAATCTTTAAGTTCCAAAATCAGTCTTTAAAATTGGGTCCGATCAATTGGTTGGTCTCTAGGATGTAGGCTAGGAGATTGGAAGTAGACATAGTTCCTGTAGAAAGTCAAAGTTTTTAGTTAGATTTTGTAATTGACTTAATCAATTTATTTTAAAAATTTTATTTTTAAAATAAATTAGAACTCTCACTATTTTTTGATTCTCCACACTCTCTTGGAAGAGAAGCAAAGACCTCCATGATTAAAAGTTTGTAGCGGATGCTGCAGTCTCACTAATTGACTCACTACCTCACCTAATAGTTATTGGTGTTGGGTCAATTGATAAGTGGATAACTCTTATCTAGTGTTTCTCTAAACATATTGCAGTCAACATCGATCTTTAACTTATGAGCTTCATCATATTCAGAATATTGGTCCACTCCTTAGTTAAGTCAGACCCCCCGTTTGCATGAACTAGAGCTGTCATTGGGACTCTTACCATATTCAGAATGTTGAGCCCAATCCCTTCTCCACTCTGCAGTATCTCAAACCTAATAGTCATGGTTGCATCTTTTCGATGCAACTAAACCACTGTATCCAACCAAGAACAATCAACTCTGAGAATGGCCCACATAACTACAATGGTGGAAGATTGTTCGACTTAATATTTTATAAAAAGATTTGACTTAAGTCTCATCCTTAATTAGTCATAACGATTATGACTAACTTAGTGGCATAGGCTAGCTCGAGTTCAACGAAGTAATCTAATACAAAATATAATCTCTCAAAATAGTCAGGTAAGTTAAGATGCATGGGGATCCCCCCATTGCTTTTCTTAAATACCAACGAATTGATCAGATCAGACAATAAAACCAATTAAAGAACCACCATCTATGTACTTACCTTAGACATCAAATTGGTTAATTAGAATCGATCAGGTTAGTCTATTGATTCGAGCTTGAATCACTGAGCCGAATTAGATCTTAAGTTGATCGATAACATATGACTGTTAATCGATCTAACTAAACTTACAACTATTGAATTGATCATAGAGCACTCTTGGCCCAAACCTAGTCAACTCTTGAGTCAGTTTGATCAACTGCTCCTACTAGACCTAATTGAGCTACCCATACCCTTGACCCATGATTTATGAAATTATTTATGATCTGAATTTCCAATTAGATCTTTTAATTTCATCTTTAATTCCTACTTAAGTTCATGGGTCTAATTTAGATATCAAAATATTTTTGAATCTAAAAGAATTAAGTTTTGTATCTCATATAAAATCTACTCAAATGAGTCGACTCACCCTAGACTTGAGTCGACTCATCACAGTGAGTAGACTCAATCGAGATTGAGTCGACTCCCTATGACAGGCAAAGATCCAAAATTCATCTGCCTGCAGCACTAAGTCAGCTCAAATCAAATTTGAGCCGACTCAACAGGGACTAGAGTCGACTCGAACAAGAACTGAGTTGATCGACTCCTTGATTTGAGCTGACTCAACAAGGACTGGAGTTGACTCGAACAAGAATCGAGTCGACTCCTGTAGGCCAAACAAAAATTCTTTCATAGGTTTGATGTTTTTAAGATCATGTATGCATCACAAAAAATAATTCTAATTTAGATTTGAAAACTTTTTTTAGATCTAAACAATTAATCATACATCACAATCAATCAAACCTATAATTTCAAATTTAGGATTTAGCACAAAATTAATTTTTTTTTTCATGGTTCTTCTTTATGGATGTATTCACATGGTACCCCTATACGTCATAAGAGCACCCCATCAAATAAAAAGAGAGAGTCTTTAAATCCTACTTTCTCTTATGACCAGATAGCTTGATGATACATCTATTTCGAGTACTAGGCTACTCAGATAATAACTAGATCTATGCATATATCTCATATATCAAATCTAGTTTGCCCCATGCCAAATTTTGATCTAAAACAATTTTAGATCAACCAAACATGCTATATTCAGATCTAATCAAAATATTTTCAGATCTGATTACTTTTCAGATCTCATCTGAATCAGATTTGATCTGATTTAAATCTAAGATCTGAATAATCTGGTTCTGATACCAGTTGAAGGATCGTATGGTGTACATGATCGATTTTGATCAAAGACAGTACAATTTCCAAAACTTTCGTCAATCCAGTATGCCTTGCATCGATCTAAATCAGATTTACTTAGCATTTATATAAGCATACAAAATAGAGAAGGATGATCTCATCACTTTGCATGGATAGACGAACACTGCAATCCAAAAAATATAGATCTGAAGGAGATTCACAGATTAGTTGCGCATGTGCCCAACCTCTACAGGTATCCATCGGGATCAACCTTGGATCATCCTTCTTAATAGCCTTATTGGACCTTAGATCAACACTTGATCTTCTTCTCGATCTCAACACTTGAGACTTTCTTGACACAAGAGGAACTAGCCTAACAATCTTAGCTGTGAGGAGATGTGGATGCTCAACTCTTTGGGCATTGGATAGAGTGGAGAGGGAGAGGAGGCATGGACACAATGAAAGGTTATGAAATTTGATTTTCATCTTATTTAGCAAACCCTAAAGGTAGCCTACTTTATAGATCCTTGATTTGAATTCAAAATTCAAACAAAAAGGGGTAAAATGGCTAGTTGTTATCTCATAACAAACATTCTTTTTATTAAGATTTTCTTTTCAAGAAAAATTTATCTAAAAAGAAATATCATCTCTCCAAATAGGAAGGTGAAGTGGATGCCAACACTTGGCAGCCACTTATCCTCATCCAAGCAAGAGAGAGATGGGGCGTGTGCCTTTCTTTCTCCTCCACAAGCTAAAACTAGAGAGGGGCATGTGCCCTCTCATTCTTCCACATAATTCCACGTGCCATGCACATGTAGATGTTCCAAGAAAGAAGGAGGCATGTGCACTTCTGAATCTCATCCAGAGGTGGCATTGACCCTCCTTATTTTTTCCAAAAAATTTGTGCCAAATAAGAAAAGTTAAGAGAGAAAAATCAGCCAACTAATTGACTTAGTCCAACCTAAATGAGGCACCCAATATGGTGCCCCACATGACCCAAATAGATTAGGTTAGGATGAAGGCTATTGACTTGATCTAAATCTTATCTAATAAGGAGCCAAGTCTAGAAAAGAATTTGAGTTTAACCATGAACTAGCATGGTGCACCTAAATCCAATAGGATTTTACCAAATTCTAATCCAATTATGACTTCACAAGTCCAATTAGATCAATCCAAAATCAAATCTCCTATTGTGTGACCCATAGATTCAATTATGTCTGATAGTAAGATATACCATGCTCTTCATTATAGTATTATTGAAATTTCTTTCAATAGATTGGAATAATTCCAACTCACACTCATCAAAAATCATCGATCCATCATGATTCTAGTGAGTTCTCACAATCTACCAGTAATATCTAGCAATATGTAGTGACAATCTATTAGAACTAAAAAAGAACCTCAAGATGTAGTTATCATGTGATTCAGTTCTTTTATCGTGAGTCCCAACAGGACTGAGATTAAGGTTAACTCATCAAACCTCATACCTATCATATGATAGAATCATTTGATTCGAGTCCGATATGAAACCTAATAGAAACTCTTTTCTATCTTTCACACTGCCATGGCCATGGGCTTTAGAACTCAATCTCATGATCTACATAGATCTACTCCTCTATCAAGATTGATAGATCCTATCTTTGTACAACCAATTTCTACAATGAACATACTGTAGCAACATACACCTCAAGACTCCGTATGGTTAGAAGATCGAGTTATGGTGAATCAAACTACAGCACCCTCAAGATGAACTATCGATGCACCTCAGGTCAGAGAACTAGACACACAACCGCGGCTATGAACAAGTCACTGACGAGAAGATAGAAATACTTATGACTGTTGGTGATTGCTCAAGTTCAGTATCCTTATTCTTAACAAGCACCTATACTTTCACTCCGATGTCTCCACACCATAGATTCAAGACTCATCTATCCAAAAAAATGATCATACATCAATCTTTTAGATTGATGACTGTCTCCATAATGATCCTACAATCAGAAGTAATTTATGAGTTAATTATAATAACACATATCTCAAATTCTCAACTCTTGAGAATATGTATTATCATATCCATTAACTCAATGAATGATCTATAGATACTACTAAACATAATGTGAATAAAAATAATTTAATTTTATTAATATCAAAGTCAAATTATAAATTATGCTTTAAAAATATTTTATAAGTATCAGTCAATCTGACTTCTAAGACATACATCCAACAAGATGCACCTATAGATGATGGGCTGCTAGAGACAAATGTACACTTACCGAATCCAAATACTCTATCCTTTTTGCATGGTCTAGTGCCTCCACCCAAGAATCAACATAAAAATGAGGTTGGGTCGCTCGATCTTCAAGTACACATAACATGCTTAATCTGGTCATACAAGTACACATAACATGCTTAAGTATTTTCATAAAAATATGTAAATGAAATCCAAAGCAACCAAATAAATTAAATAGGTGCATATGCATATAAGATCATGTAATTGCAATTGGTGTTCATTACTTACACTAACTTTCTTTGGCTTTTCATTCACAAAGTCACCATTCTTGTCTTGCAGTTAAATACCTCCTCATAAGTGGCTGACTGATCAAACTTAGTTCTCTAAAATAATTTCAAGATAAATTTAGAATTTTCTTATGGGTACAAAAGAGGGGAGATGCTAAAGTTTAAAAGGTGCAAAATAGTTTGGAATAGATCTGAATACAAACTAGCTAACTACTCATTTTTATTAATGCATCTTTTTATTTACGGAAAGGATGTTCTTTAGAGACAAATCGTCGATGACAATCAAACCAACATAATTTCTTACTGCCATCCTTTAAAGTAAACGACTTCGTATATTCCATACAATAACAACATGCAAATTTACTATGTGTGCTCCATCCTGACAACATCCTATAGGTAGAAAAATTACTAATTGTCCATAAAAGGGCAGCTCTCATTTTAAAGTTTTATTTCTGAAAATAATCAAACATGCATACACCCTCACTCCATAAATTTTGTAATTCATCAATCAATGGTCTAAGAAAAACATCTATGCTTTGGCCAGGCAAAGTCGGACTAGGAATAACAAGAGTTAAAAATACATTACTTTTATCCATGCACATCCTTGATGGCATGTCATACGATATTACAAAAATAGGCCAACATAAATAAGGTGCAAAATTGTTGGCAAATAGTGTAAACCCATCAATACATAGCTCCAGTCTAACATTCTGATACTCACTAGTAAAGTTTGGATGAACCAAGTTAAATTATTTCCATGCCTCTCCATCTGTCGGATGTGAGACCATGATCGAATCATGACGGGCACTTTCTTTATGCCATTGCATATGCCTAGTAGTCTTACTCAACATATATAATCGTTGGAGCCTAGGAGTTAGAGGAAAATAGCATAATACTTTATAAGGTACATGAAATTACTTTGTATTGTCCTCCATATCAGGCTTGAGCTGAGGCTGACCACATATAGAACACTCTTTCTTCTCCTCTTCATTCTTGTAGTAAGATATACAATCATTCAAGCAAACATCTATCTTCTTATAGCTTAATCCCAACTCCATGACCATTTTCTTCAATCGATAAAAATTCTCTGATAACTTTTCATCCTCAGATAATCTGCTCTTGATTATTAAAAGCATAAGGTCATAATATGCCTCACTCATATTGAACTCCGATTTGAGATTCAACAATTGTATTACTGCCGATAACCTAGTATGTGCTTTGCACCCCTCCCATGGTAGCTCATCAGCATCACTAAGCAATTCAAAAAATCTTGCAGTTGATGGATTTAGAGTTTCATCAAAGTCATTCATAGCATCATACGTCACATCAGCCCCCCTTGTGCCATCTATAACTGTATCCACATAAGAGTTTCTAAGATCTATCCCTTCTCCCTCAACACTTACAAGATGAGGGTCATCAAACCTCCAAAGAGGTTCCCCACAAAGCATCTAGTTTTGATAGCCTTGCACAAAATCTTTCTTGTAAAGGTGCACCATCACTAAATTGGGGATCAAAAATTTTTTATTCTTACATATCGTGCATGGGCATAGGATTTTCTCTTCTTCCATAGTTAATAGATTCGATGTTATAATTGCAATGAACTCATCAACCCCATCCTTGAATTCTTGTGTCACCCTTCCATTATAGACCCTATAGCTCATCCAACTCCGATCCATTATGTTCAACTACCGTTGTGTATTAATAAATATCAAATTCATATATAAACTACCAATATCTTAATGTATATAGCAATAAAAGTATATAGAAATAAGTATAAGTTGAATTATAAACATGCAAGTTCTCAAATATACATGAACAATGCTCTCCCTTTCTCTTTTCCTCATCTCCACCGTCGCCCCACTACCGCCGTGCCACCATTGCCAGTGGCCCCATCCTGCCATCCCCAAACCCTATAAAATATTATGCTTCCACCAAGATTAAGCTCTCAAAATCTCAAAGGACCAACTCACACCACCCCAACTCGCATAAAATCCCATCTGCTCGAGAAAAACCCAAACCAGAACCTAAAAACCCCTCCGCTCTCCCTCTGCTGCTCTCCTTCCTTCATCGAAACCAACTCACACTGCCACAACTCAGAGAAAAAACTCCAACCGAAACCTAAAGAACTTTCTGATCTCCCTCAGGTGCTCTCTTTCCCCATAGATCCCAAAAAAAAAAGAATGAAATGAAAGGAATAAGAATTGAAAAAGAAAAAAATGATCATTCATACCTATTTATTTTCTTGTATTTCCTTTGTTTTTTTATTGATTTTTCCTTTGTTTTCCCCCACTTTTCCTCTGCTTTTTCCATCCTCAAGAGCTTCGATCTGGTGGGAGGCTTGGAGCGGCTGAATAAGGAAGCGGTTGAGTATGGGACTCCAACACGATGGCTGAGGGAGGAGGTTCGAGTGCCCACTAGCCACTGAGTGAGAGCAAGAGTGAGAGAGAGAGAGAGAAAGAGGGTAGGAGGTCAGAGGGGGGCATGGGGTGGTGTGGGTTTACCCTACTGAGAGTGGGGGTGGCCGGGTGGGAGGGTGTTGCGTGGAGTTGCGGGGGGCATGGGGTGCAAGCACCGTCGTCGGGAAGGAGAGGGGGGTCATGTGGAGCCACAGGGGGTGCGGGTTGCAGGCACTATCGGAGCCATAAGGGAGTGTTGGGTGGAGCTGCGGGGGTTGTGGGGTGCATGCACTAGGGTCGGGGAGAGGGGAGGGGGGGTCTTACAGAGCCGCATCAAGCGTGGGGTGTAGGGGCCGTTGGGGCCACACGGGGGTGGGGGGGCTAGGTGGGGGTGGTGTTGCACGGAGCCACAGAGGGCATGGGTTGCAAACATCAGGGGGGTTGTGCAGAGCGGCGAGGGGAGTAGGGTGCTGTTGGTAGAGGAAGTGGCGGGAGAGAGAGATAAGGGTGTTTGTGAGGAGGCTAAGGGTGGCTCAGTTGAGAAAGAGGGAAAGAGAGGAAGTAAAAATGAGGCTAATAGAAATTTAAGATTTTTTATTTTTTAGATTAACAATGGATTGAAATTTTGTTGCAATTCTATTATAAAATCATATCTTAATTTTTATTTTAAATTAGCAATAAATAAGTTTAATTATAATTCTATTGCAACTAATGAGTACGTATTTTAAAAAAATATTTTTCAAATACAATATTTTTATTAAATACTTTATAATTTAATATAATTTCATAAGAGATTTATAATTTATTATGAATATTATAATTAATTAATTTAAATATATATAATTATATTTAAATAAAATAATTAATTACTATTTAAATTGAATTTATTATTAAAAATTGGATTGAAAGAAAAGAAGAAGGAAGAGGAAGGAGAGAGTGTGTGAGGAAGGAGGGTGATAGAAATAAAAAGAAGTGAAGCTGTTTTTTAGAATTCACAATGGACTCAAATTTCATTGTCTTTACATTGCAAAACTATATTCCATATATGTTTATTAACAACGGACTAGTATTGTTGCCATCCTATTGCAAAATATTTATATCACACTTAAAAATGGACCATATTCATCGTAAATCAATTATCAATAATAACATATCTTAAGTTAGCAACGATATTCAGATACATGGTTAATCTATTGTAATTCTTTTATTTTTAGATGAGCAACAAAGCCAATACTGTTTCAAATCCATTGTAATTTTTTTTATTTTCAAATTAGCAATGGGACAACTTTGGTTGTAAATCCATTGTAAGCTTATCGAAAAAATTTATAATTCTTTTGACCAATAATTAGCAACAAAAATTGAGTTCATTGTATATCTGTTGCAATATTCAGGTACTAATTTGTTGCAATTCCATTATCAATAATACGTGAGAATTTTCTGCAAAATTTAGCAACTGTTTTTAGGTATGTTGTTATTCCATTACAAAATTTTCATATCTAATCCATGGTAAGTCAGTTGTAAATTTATTTTTCTGAGATTAGGAATGGAATTAAGCATTCCATTACAAATTCATTGTCGATTAACAATGAATTAGAAACAGATTCTATTCGTTACAAAATTTTGATGGTTAAATAGTATTTTTCTTGTAGTGAGTTAGATTTCTATGCACCTAAAATGTGACATATTGTCACAGTATTAGAAAAATGTAGAATATGGTAATGTGATATCCTTCATACCCTAGTAACGGATCATAAGCAACCCCTTATCATTTATGATGGGACAATACTTTGATCAGATCGTATCTTACCCTTTAAGCGTAACATGTATCACATTGTATGATCAAACATTTAGTGCTTGGATGTCC
The DNA here is from genome assembly GCF_000442705.2 of Elaeis guineensis. Lineage (NCBI taxonomy): Eukaryota > Viridiplantae > Streptophyta > Magnoliopsida > Arecales > Arecaceae > Elaeis > Elaeis guineensis. The sequence goes on from NW_027332420.1 coordinate 967,373, forward strand.
TCATTGTCTTAGTAGTGCTTTACTTATGGATCATCAGAAGCTCCAATATCAGCATTAAGATAAAAAATAGGTTGGGTTGGATCTAGTGACCCATTGCATTATTTTGCTCTCATTTCTCCTTGATCACTTCCACCTTTGCTGTCTCTTTCATGTTGATTCGAATCTAGGAAAAACTTCTAAAGAGCTCTAGTTTGCTCAAATGATCAGTTACTATCCAAGCGTGCCCTTTGCATGCTTAGCATACATCCAACATGAGTTACTACTAATTCAAGGATCCCCGCCTCAACCCTCTCCAATAGTTTAGAAGAGATGTAAACAAATATAAAGATAAGAGTTCATCATTCACCCAAATTTTTCTCCCTTTTTTCTTTAATTTCTTAAATGAAATGAAAGGAGAGTTCATTTATCGATGATAAATTTATACAATATATGAAAGTAGAGTTCAGAGCTTTCCTATGGTGCCAAGTGCTAGCGATTTACTAGGCTAGATTTTTTTTCTAAGGAAGCCAGGTGGCATCCTTTAAAAAAGAGAGAAAAAAGAAGGTTGTACATGGAGAGTCCTGTGCGCCTTAACATATTAAAGAGGAGTATTAAATGCAATAGGATATTAGATAAGAATAAACGACTTGCCTTATCATTTTAAAGGGAGAGGGTATGAGCCATTACTTGCTCAAGAAAAAAGTTTGAGCTCCCTTATGGTGTCAAGTGTTAGCCATTTGCTAGGCTAGATTTCCTTTTCTAAAGAAGCCAAGTGCCATCTTTTAAAATGAGAGGAAAAAGCGTTGCACATGTGGAGTCTGATGCACCTTACCATATTAAAGAGGAGTATTAAATATAGTATAATGGAAATTAAATAAGAATAGATGGCTTGCCTTATAGTTTTAAAGAAAGGAGAAATTATTGGTTAGAATTGTTCTAACATTGATATCTTGGACCAAGCAATAAAACAATGGCACATTATGTGATGAGATTAGAAAAATCCTATGGAGTTTGGATGCTAAAAAGTTTAACCATAGTTAATTTAGAAGACAAAATTTTTAGTGACCGATGTAAGTGGGATATTTTGAAATTTTAGTTGCCACTATCTTTCTTCCACATATAATTAGAGATCAAGAAGAAGGAAAATAAAACAAACTTGATTTCGACTAAAAAAAGGGAAAAAATGAAAAAAATATTGGAAACCCTAAACTGTTTCATCATCCCTGATCACCTCCCCTCTCCCCACCATTTCATCAATCTCCTCCCTTAATGGAATGATTCTCTCTCCTCTTCGTACTATCTTAACAACCTCTTCTTTTGTCAGAGCCAAACACCATCCTTTCTTGTTTCCATCTTTTTGGTCTTCTTCCTCATCAAAGCCAACCACCATCCTCTCTCCTCTCCCAGCCATCTCGCCAACCTTCTCCCTTCTCGAAGCTAAGTACCATTCTCTCTCATTTCCTTACCATCTTATTGGCCTCCTCCCTCCTCAGAGCCAACCATACCACCTTAATGTCGCTGTTGGCTTGATCTCCACCATTCTCTCTCCTCTCCTCGACATCTCATTGGCCTCCTCTCTCATTGGAGCCAACCCCACCACCTCGACACCATCGATGACTCATCCCCCTCCATTAAACTTTTTGCATTCAAAATCCATAAGAAATTTTTAATCTCGTCATATGACATGCCATTATTTTACTGTTTGACCTAAGATACAGGTATTAGAATAGTTCTAACCAATAATTTCTCTAAAGAAAGAGAGTGTGAGTGGTGCCTTACTATGAAAAAAATTATAAAACAACCAACACGTGATCTGTACTATGCGAATTATGCTTAAGAAAAACAGAACAAGCCAACAACTTACAATCACTTTGTCGAATGGTCATCTTGCCAAGCTAAGGGATGGGGTAGACATGTTTGGATAGTAGCCTCTCTCTTCATTTATTTGTCATAGGCCTTTCCTTTTTTTATTGTAAAGAAAAAAAATAACAGTACTATTGCTATTCCTTAAATCGATGCTTTCCTTTTTCCTCTTTCTCTCTTTCTTTTTTAGAAACTCATCTGATGTTTTTGTTGGGGGGGGGGGCTGCTACCATGGGGGAAATTGCCCTCCTCTTCCTATTTGGCATCATGAAAGAAAGGGAAAAGGAGTAGAGAAGGTCCATAGATAGAAAGGGTAGAGAGGTTACTACAGGGGATGGTAGCTATCCACTTCTCCACAATGAAGAAGTAGGAGAGGCGGATGGAGAGAGTAGAATAGGGATTAGAGATCTAAGGGAGGAGGTGGGGGAAGATGAGGGGTTGAGGTTTAGAGGGAGAAGAGATATATATATAGAGAGAGAGAGGAGCCTCGATGGGATGGGAGGTGGAGAAAGAGTGATTGAGAGGAGGAAGGACGACAGCACTTGGCTTTCTAGTGGCCGAGTTGCCTTAAGTCAGTTGGTGGTGTTCCAATGGTCATTGACGATGAAGATCTTAAAATAGATAAAAAAGATGGTGAGAAAGGGGAGAACAATGAACCTCTTATTGGGAATAGTGTCCCAAAGTCAATCGTCAGCCTGTTGACAGTTGTGCTCATTTTTGTATATGTATATGAATTATGAATTAATAAAAATTATTTTGATATTTTTTATCATAAAATATTTCATTTTCTAATGAACTCCTATGTTGTGGTGAAGTCCTTAGGACTATTTAGACTCGACAAAAGAGGATTTGTCGTTTAGTCTTTAAATCTGTTCGCGACCAAATGATACGTTGTTACCAAGGACGATAATGTTTATCAAGCATAGGTCGTTGTGTGCCATATAGGTTGGTTGTCCTCTTAACCAATGAGTGTGGAGACACTGGTATGGCATACAGGTGAGATATAGGGGTACATCTGCACTGAACGTGACCGACTCCGGAGCTATTTCTGCTGTCAAGATTTGCTCCGATGGAATATGGGTATAAATATCCCTCCGACCTGAGACCGCCACGATGACTTGCAAGCAACTCACTATACTTAGGTACTGGACTACCTGAATTTCTAATTCAGTGACGGAAGGCTGCTGGGTGTAGTCAAGTACTTGACTTGTCGGTGCGTGTGTCAAGATGGGATTGACCACTCCAGTTTAGCAGTTGTGTACAGTCATGTTTCAATTTAGCAAAACCTTGGCCAGGGTAGTCTTTGTGAGGAGTCACAGGACTGTTTGAGTTGAGCACGATTCGGATGATCTAATCAGGATTGACAGTTTAACCCTGAGTCATCCTAAACACAGAGGTCAAAAGGATGAATTATACAGTAACCATATTCACGTAGGTTCTGAGTGTTGCGATTGCAATCATTCAACCTATCCGATCGTCGGGTACCATTGCTAGATGGTCACTTCGATTAGTATAAAAATTGGTTCCTGTGCTACTGGCTTAGGTTCGAACCTATGGGGTCACACACATTAGAGGTTCCTATCTGATCTGATAGCTGATGAAGAGTCCTTCATGTCTGGAATTCTATGATCGAGAATCAGAATTCTCTGATCATGAATTCCACATATTTTGTGTATCGGGGTCAAGAGTCCCACTGGTTTAGGACTCTTCGATCAGGGTTACATATCGATGAATTTTGATGCCCGATTACCCATCAGATTTGGACTCAATATTTATGAGAGGTTTAATTAATGATTTGATCACTAATTAACTCAATTTGATTGAGTAATTAATTTTGGATCAAGTCCAATTGAATTGGATTCAGTTGGGTTTGACCCGATTAGGTTAAGAGTTGACCTAATCGTCAAGATGGTTTGGTCCCTGATATGATCAGAGGTTGGGCTTAAACAATTTTTGATTTGATTAGAATTTTATTGAGCCTAATTAAGCCTAATTAAGTTGGGTTTAAATTAGTCTAATTGGGCCTAACTTATTTGGTTCAATTAGGTTGGTTTAAATAATGAAACCACCTTGACCCATTTTCCCTGCGCTACCTCACTTCCACTGCGCCCATTTGAATTCACGAGAAGGAAGTTCTCATGAATTTTTCCTCACGCAAAGCCCTCCTCATGCCCTACTTTAATGCACCAAATGAGTGGATAAGGATAATTAGTTGGCCATTCAAATTCAAAACAAAGTTTGAATTTGAATGAGCAACCAATCTTAGCACCTTGACCTTATCCTCTTTTAACGCCCCATTTATTACACGAGAAAATATTTCTCATGAAATCACTTATGCACAAATTAAGCCATGTCCTCCTCTTCTCACGCCCTTAGTGGATAGGGATAAATTGGTTTTCATTTGAATTCAAAATTTGATTTGAATTCAAATGTGCAATTACTCATCTTTATCCTCTCACGTGGATAAGATGTTTGACATTGTTTTAAAAGGAGGAGAAGAGTGGGGCGTG